>NC_090421.1:22122231-22314731 GCF_036365525.1 Heterodontus francisci
TTTTCCATTTACTGTATAGTTCACTCTTGAATTGGATCTTCCAAAATGCATCACCTCGCATTTGCCCTGATTGAACTCCATCTGCCATTTCTCTGCCCAACTCTCCAATCTATCTATATTCTGCTGTATTCTCTGACAGTCCCCTTCACTATCTGCTACTCCACCAATCTTAGTGTCGTCTGCAAACTTGCTAATCAGTCCACCTATACTTTCCTCCAAATCATTAATGTATATCACAAACAACAGTGGTCCCAGCAGGGATCCCTGTGGAACACCACTGGTCACACGTCTCCATTTTGAGAAACTCCCTTCTACTGCTACTTTCTGTCTCCTGTTGCCCAGCCAGTTCTTTATCCATCTAGCTAGTACACCTTGGACCCCAAGCGCCTTCACATTCTCCATCAGCCTGCCATGGGGAACCTTATCAAACGCCTTACTGAAGTCCATGTATATGACATCGACAGCCCTTCCGTCATCAATCAACTTTGTCACTTCCTCAAAGAATTCTATTAAGTTGGTAAGACATGACCTTCCCTGCACAAAACCATGTTGCCTATCACTGATGAGCCCATTTTCTTCCAAATGGGAATAGATCCTATCCCTCAGTATCTTCTCCAGCAGCTTCCCGACCACTGACGTCAGGCTCACCGGTCTATAATTACCTGGATTATCCCTGCTACCCTTCTTAAACAAGGGGACAACATTAGCAATTCTCCAGTCCTCCGGGACCTCACCCGTGTTTAAGGATGCTGCAAAGTTATCTGTTAAGGCCCCAGCTATTTCCTCTCTCGCTTCCCTCAGTAACCTGGGATAGATCCCATCCGGACCTGGGGACTTGTCCACCTTAATGCCCTTTAGAATACCCAACACTTCCTCCCTCCTTATGCCGACTTGACCTAGAGTAATCAAACATCTGTTCCTAACCTCAACATCCGTCATGTCCCTCTCCTCGGTGAATGCAAAGTACTCATTTAGAATCTCACCCATTTTCTCTGAGTCCAAGCATAACATTCCTCCTTTGTCCTTTAGTGGGCCAATCCTTTCTCTAGTTACCCTCTTTCTCCTTATATATGAATAAAAGGCTTTGGGATTTTCCTTAACCCTGTTTGCTAAAGATATTTCATGACCCCTTTTAGCCCTCTTAATTCCTCGTTTCAGATTGGTCCTACATTCCCGATATTCTTTCAAAGCTTCGTCTTTCATCAGCCGCCTAGACCTTATGTTTGCTTCCTTTTTCCTCTTAGCTAGTCTCACAATTTCACCTGTCATCCATGGTTCCCTAATCTTGCCATTTCTATCCCTCATTTTCACAGGAACATGTCTCTCCTGCACGCTAATCAACCTCTCTTTAAAAGCCTCCCACATATCACATGTGGATTTACCTTCAAACAGCTGCTCCCAATCTACATTTCCCAGCTCCTGCCGAATTTTGGTATGGTTGGCCTTCCCCCAATTTAGCACTCTTCCTTTAGGACCACTCTCGTCTTTGTCCATGAGTATTTTAAAGTTTACGGAATTGTGATCACTATTCCCAAAGTAGTCCCCTACTGAAACTTCAACAACCTGGCCGGGCTCATTCCCCAACACCAGGTCCAGTCTGGCCCCTTCCCGAGTTGGACTATTTACATACTGCTCTGGAAAACCCTCCTGGATGCTCCTTACAAATTCTGCTCCATCTGGACCTCTAACACTAAGCGAATCCCAGTCAATGTTGGGAAAATTAAAATCTCCTATCACCACCACCCTGTTGCTCCTACATCTTCCATAATCTGTTTACATATTTGTACCTCTATCTCACGCTCGCTGTTGGGAGGCCTGTAGTACAGCCCCAACATTGTTACCGCACCCTTCCTATTTCTGAGTTCTGTCCATATTGCCTCACTGCTCGAGTCCTCCATAGTGGGACTCTGTTCACAGGAGGAGTTTTAGATGGGAGTCTGTGCACAGGAGGAGTTTCAGATGGGAGTCTGTTCACAGGAGTTTTTAGATGGGAGTCTGTTCACAGGAGGAGTTTTTGATGGGAGTCTGTTCACAGGAGGGGTTTTAGATGGGAGTCTGTTCACAGGAGGGGTTTTCGAGGAGATTCTGTTCGTAGGAGTGATTTTAGATGGAAATCTGTTCACAGGAGGAGTTTTAGAGGTGGGTTTGTTCACAGGAGGTGTTTTAGATGGGTGTCTGTTCACAGGAGGGGTATTAGATGGGAGTCTGTTCACAGGAGGAGTTTCAGATGGGAGTCTGTTCACAGGAGTTGTTAGATGGGAGTCAGTTCACAGGAGGTGTTTTAGAGGGGGTCTGTTCACTGGATGGTATTACATGGGGAATGGGTGTCAGTTAGCAGTTGGATTTCACATATGCGTCTGCAGTCGAGAGGTATTTAGATGGGGAGGGGTCTGTTTGCAGGCGCATATTTTCAGTGGGTGGGAGTGGTATTTGCAGGTGGTAATAATTGACGGGGGGAGTTTCGCGGGGCGGGGGTATATTTTGCGGGGGGTGAGAAGTATTTGCCGTAGGAGGGGGGAGACAAATAAAGAGAGAAAGTCGGAAAGAGGCAAAGAAAGAGAAAGAAAAGAGAAAGAGAGGGAGAAAGAGAGAAAAAGCAGAGGAAGTGCAAGAGAGTAAGTCGGAAAGTGGCAAAGCAAGAGAGAGAAAGCAGAGAAAGAGAGAGAGAGAGAAAGCAGAGAAAGAGAGAGAGAGAGAGAAAGCAGAGAAAGAGAGAGAGAGAGAGAAAGCAGAGAAAGTGAAAGAGAGAGAGAAAGCCAGAAAGAGGCAAAGGAAGAGAGAGGGAGAGCAAGAGAGAGAGAAACACAAAAACTCAGAGAGAACGAGACTGGTGGGAAGAGACTGCGGTTGAGGCAGAGAGAGACAATAAAAATGTGATTCTCACCATCCCACACGGTCTGCGCTCCATCGTTGGTCTCTAACACCTTCCTTCCATCAGCTCGTCCATGGGGAAAAGATCCTGGACAGGGGCATTGGCGTGGGAATTGGAGAAAAGGGTCAGGACTGGGACAGAGAGCGGGGAATTCAGACTGGACTCTCTCTCACACACACACTGCAATCAGCTCCAATTCACCTGGGCACACAGACACAGAGACTGAGACACAGAAACTCATCTTCACAAACCAGCTGCATGGAAAGAAAGAATGGAGGCTGATGTTGTCCTAATATATCCCAGAACCTGTCAGTCAAAACAGACAGTCCACCCAAAATACAGCTCATCCAACCAGCTCTCAGCTTCCTCCATCTGAACACTTCCTCCCAGGTATGGGATAGTCCAAGGTGAGTCTCTGTGTAAACAGGGAATGGGGGAGAGAGGGATATTCCAGCCATATCCCAAATGGACCATTTCAGACAGAAACCTGTCTGTCTGTCTGTCTCTCTCTCCCTCCCCCAAAAACATCATGAACAGAGCAGAAAAGCTGCTGTAATTTAAAACCAGGAGGGGCCGGTTTGGATAATGGCCATTTAACACTAATTGTATTAAATGTCTTTCACTATTCACCTCCAGTTTACAGAAAGTTCAGAAAAATACTGAAAATGTCTCACTGCAGTTACCTTGAAATTCTGGCAAAGAGTTTTTGCTGGAGAGGCCTGTTTGACTGAAGTATAAACAGGCAGTTTTTATTCAGATTGTCAATTCCACTGTGTGACAAAGACTGAAACTACAGCCAGGTTAATGCTGCAGCCAAGTGAACGTTTACAACCGATGACATTTCACACAACAGTTCTGACCCATATTTAGTTATTTTTTTCAATGATTCTTTGTACTTTATTTAATGCTGCTGTATTTATGCATTACCCAGTACTCATTGGAAAACAAATATTTCTTAACATTAACCACTTTAATGTTACAAGGGTTTACAAAGCTGGGAAATGGCCATTTAACACAAATTGTATTCAAGATCCTCCACTTTTCACCTCCAGTTTATATAAAGCTCAGCGATGAAGACCCCCACATTCTGACAAAGAGTTTTTGCTGCTGCAATAAAGTGTCACTTGTTTCCCTTTGCTTCCTGACTGTTTCTTTCCTCTGCTCTCCTGGGGAATTCGGAAGGATTTTTGTTCATCAGTTGTCCAAATTCAGGAGTTTCCAGCTCCTCTGCAGCTGCTGTCCTGGAGAAATTAATTGCATTCAAAATCTTTCCCCGTTTTTGAGACATGAGGAGAGTCTGTTTGCACTAGCAGAGGGGTGAAACAAATAGGCAGGGAGTTATTATGGTCTGGAATTCACTGTCTGACAGGTTTCTGAAAGCAGATACAATATTAACTTTCAAAAGACAATTGGATCAAAATTTCAATTACTCTGAGTTATAGTGGAGAAGATACCAGCATAGAAAGAGAAGTGAGAGAGAGAGAGATGTCATAATGTAGGTGATCAAGAACTCAACACAACTTATATTGAGAGTTTTTATTTATAAATGCCTGTTTGAGTTTTATTTGATCCTGTTGTTTAATGTATACATTACCTTCAATCACTGAATATAACTTTTCAAACAGGAATGAGTTTCATGTCACAAGTGTTCACATAGTAGAAAAATAGCCATTTTACAAAAGTTGCATTGAAATTATTTTATTCGGCATCTCAGCTTTGCAATAAAGTAAATTCCTCAGACTTGTGGAAACTTTCAAACTCAGCAAGAGATGCTCCCATCAGCAATGGCTCAGCATCTCCATCTGCTGGTGTCCCTGCTTCACTGCAGTTACTCCCCCTCACCACCTCACAATCACTGCGATTTGCAGCTTTGTCCACTGGCTGCGGTTGTTGACAAAGCAACCACTAGATGGCGCTGTACTAGCACATGCGCAAATGAACACTGTTCCAGTTAAACTAAAGGGTCTGCCACATTCCGGCATCTGCCAGGACTAAAGATGGCGCCGGTCAAATAATCACAAAGGTGGGTGGAGGGTGGGTGGTGAAGCGGGGCGGGGGACGGAATAGGATTTATTTCCAGTGTTTGAAACCCTTCAGCTCTTTCTATGATTTCACTAATTTAACAATGAGATTGAGAGGGTATTTCACTGCCTTCTTCAGTTCCTGTCTGAATTTAGTCTGGGTCACAATGTAAATACCTGTGTTGGTGCAGGAACTGAGAATCTGCAGCATCATTGATGTGTGATCTGTGATATAGACAGGGTCAGTGGAGGAGGAATAATACTGAATATCTGCAATTCGCCTATAAATGGTAAACACAATCCGGGTCAACCATAACAGTATAAAACTGCCAGATATACTGAAGAGTAAAATAATTGATTTCCTGCGTTTCTCCATCTCTGGGTCCTTGTGATTCTCTGCATTGCTGTGGCGCCGGAATCCACTGCGGACTTCACTGGAGAATAAAATCCGTTTGACAGTCAGAACATTGAGCAGCAAAATCAGAAAGACCGGGACACAAGGGGTTAAAATGAGGTCAAACAATTCAAATGCCCCCCATATGGGGGAAGTAAAGAAGCTCAGTTTATAAACACAATCCATGGGAACATTGTCAACAATGTAATCTTGTTTCAGTGTAAAGTACCAGGGGAGAGACTCTAAACAACCCAGCACACTCACTGTTCCTGCAACCACAGCCGCCGTTTTGCTGCTGCAATATTTTGTTTTCAGCTTCTCGCAACAAATGGCCACAAATCGATCAAAGGTGAAAGTGACTGTGAGCCAGAGAGAAACAACTGTGGATGCAGAAAGCAGAACGGCAATGAGAGAACACACAGGAGTAATGCACAGGAATGAATATGGAAAATAAAGTGAAACAATCCATTCCAATATGGGACCGATGATAACGACCAGAAGATCAGACACTGCCATTCCCACCAGGTAGACAGTGATACATTTGGAGAGACCGCACTTTCCTCGGGACAGGATCACAATCGCCACCAAGTTAACTGGAAGAGAGAGAAATGGAAGCAGAGAAATTACTGATCAGACCTGGAGACAAAGCAGCAGTTTGACAGGATCTGGCCTGAAATTTCCAGCTTTGTTGCTGAATCGAGCAGTTAAAACTGATTCATTGACCTGGGCAATGCTTTGCCACAGTGAAATGTTTGAAAACACAATTATTAATAATGGATTGAGAAGTTGATGCAGAAAGTGAATAAAGTCAGCACCGGATCTACTGGAAGTACTGAGTGAGGATGCAGTGTCAGTGAGGAAATGAGAAGTGGTTTTACAGAGATGAAAACCAATGGGTTAATTGGGAATTTGTCTCCAAACTGTTGGTTGGGAAGGTTTGGGGAGAGCGGGATGTGTAACTGGTTTGTTGCTCTGGTTCAGGGAACCGACAGGGAATGTTACCAAATGGAAAAGGCTGAAAACTGCAGCGCTGAGTTTGAGGATCAGCCATGACCGAGAATGGCGGAGCAGACTACAAGAGCTGAACGGCCTCGTCCTGTTCCTATGTTACTGTATTTCTATCAGGTTGGGCGAGGCAGCTGGAGCCAGTGAGAGAGATTGGGAGGGAGAGAAGGAAAAGGACACGTTGGAGCAGGAGGGGAGATTGGAGCAGATGGTTTGGGAAAATGGATAAACTGAAGCAATGGATGGGGAGACTGAGGATTCAATACAGTGAGAGGAGAGGCTGAGATTCACAGGGAGAGACTGCAGCAGAGTGTTAGAGGAAATCTAATCTATAGATCCCTGTAATAAAACTCAATTAATTCATTCAAACAATAATCC
This sequence comes from Heterodontus francisci, assembly GCF_036365525.1. Taxonomy (NCBI): domain Eukaryota; kingdom Metazoa; phylum Chordata; class Chondrichthyes; order Heterodontiformes; family Heterodontidae; genus Heterodontus; species Heterodontus francisci. The sequence continues at coordinate 22,128,902 of NC_090421.1, forward strand.
CTGTGGTTATTGGTGTTGGAGAACAGTTCATTGTTTATACAATATGATCAATATATTTAATTTGTAAAGGCAATTAAATATAAATTTAAACATATTTCTGATATCAGCCTCGCTCTTCATTGAACTCAGCAGTCACAGAGATGTTAAAGTGCAGTATTTAAATAATGAATTAACATCAGTGAAGAACTGATTCTATTCTGCTCATTAAGTCGCTAAGTAAGGAATAGGAACTTTCTACAAAACAAAATGAGGACCTGACAAAAATCAACACAGAGGATCAAGTCCAACAGGAAAATGTACACAATCTGACACCAAACAACTTCAACTCACAGTTTCTCTCACTAATTGTTCTGGACATTCCAGCACTTTATGATAGTGAATTATTCACACTGCTGTTTCTTTCTCTTTCTTTTTACTTCTGCTTTTCTCTTTCCCTCGGTTTCGTTCTCCCTGCTACTTTTCTCCTTCCCTATCTCTCTGGAGTACTCACACCCTGCAAACTGTTACTTAATGCTGCTTTTCACATTTGATTTATTCCTAACATTCTGCGTCTGTGTTCTGTTCACCAGCCCCAGGTTCAATGATTCTATTCTCAGAGTCAGTTTGTTCAATGGTGAAACCTCTGTGAATAATTTAATGTATCTACAGAACACCCAAGTCTCCACCTGTTCACCTACACTCTTCACTTAATCTACAATACATGGAATAAACAGGATTGAAAGCTACTTCCAGACAAACCTCACAATCATTGAAAGTCCTTCACCTGGAATTATAAAGTAATCCATTAGAATGTGGGATTGTTTAATTAATAAAACATCAACATCAGCACTGCAGCTGATAATTTACAGATAAATGGAAAGACTCTTGACTCTTGATGGAGTGAAAACCAGTAAAACATCACATCAATACTTTCTATTTTACCTTGTTGTCCAGTGACAGTGAAGGTCCACAGTGAAGCAAAGAAGGAGAAGTGAAAGTGTCAGCAGCAAACTCAGTTCAGTAGCCAGACTTCTGAAGCAGCGTCAGACACACACAGTGAACTAATATTTGATAACATTGATAATCAATAAACACATTGCAATCCCAGTTAAACTGAGCCATGTTATTGGGGAAGGAGGACATTGTTCTGTCCGCTTGTAACACTGAGACTGAGATGTCTCATTATCAATCACTAACAAAAAAATCATAAAAATATTCCAGGACCGGTTAGATCCACATCATGAAAAAGTTAAGAACTCCTAATGGTCTGATTATTGATCCTCACTGAAACATTTCATTCCAACACATTCAATAAACAGTATAATCCAGTAATAATGCCACAGTTACTTAAAACAATACCATTAAATACATAATACAGTTCATGCAAAAATGAAAGAGTAGACAATGAGGGGATTCCATCAGTAAATTGCTGGTAAAGGACAGGCGGCTGTGTAACACACACAGAGGGAAATAATATCCAGTACAGCAGCACAGTTAACATCGATTTACACCATTAACAGCTGAGATGCTGGCTTACCAGCAACTCCAATTGCTGCAAGTACAGGATAGTAAATGCCTTCTATCTGATGCATTACTGGATATCCCATTTCTGTTAGAAGCAGGGACTTCTGTTAGCCTGGAATCCACAGCTCCACCAGGCACTCTGAGCTGATCCATTCCAAATGGTCCTGATTTATACAGGGGATAAGTCTCCCTGATCATTGCTGTTAGTTGCACACACCTGAACAAACACATTACATCAGCAGCTTTGGCTCTGATGTAAATAATGTGGTGGATAAAACACAATCATTTCAATGTCAATGACATTTTCTGAGTAAGGCCTCTCTCGGGAATAAACCTAAAATCTTTACTCATACTGGACGGATGGCAATTATGAGAGGCATCATTTACATTTTCCATATTATTGTATTGACCTTGTTCACTCCTGGTATTTCTATTGTAAATGTAACTGATCTGTCTGCAGTGGACACTGGATCCAGGGACAAAATCAATCCCGTTTCACTCTGTTCCTGCCTTTTCCCAGTTAAAATGTGAACTTTGAGTCTCTGATTCGGGACCATGTTCAGGGTTACAGCCCAGAAACTACTGTGAGTGATATTACGGGACAGACACTGTACGCATCCATTTGGGAGGCAGTTGGGTAGTGATAATATCACTGGTCACATAATCCAGAGGCCCAACCTCATGGCCTGGGGACAGGGGTTCAAATCCCACCACGGCAGCTATATAAAACAGAGGGAGCTCCCTTTCTCTGTATAAAGTCGAGGGAGCTCCCCCTCCATGAATAAAATAGTGGGAGCTCCCCCTCTATGTATAAAGTGGAGAGAGTTCCCTCTCTATGAATAAAGTGGTGGGAGCTCCCTCATATATAAAAAGTGGAGGGAGCACTCTCTATGTATAAAGTGTACGGAGCTCCCTCTCTATGTCTTAAGTGGAGGGAGCTTCCTCTCTATGTATAAGTAGAGCGAGCTCCGTCCGTCTCAAGTGAATGGCGATTAAGGAAAAAGGAGAGAGGGAAATGTAAACAAATGGAGAATTGGAGAGAAGAACGAAGTGAAAGACTGAGGGACAGTAGAGTTAGTGAAATTAGACCTTGACAGAACCCCAGTAACAATGACCATTGTCTGACCCGTCTGGTATTGGGGATTTAGTGTGAGTGTTTTAGAGCTGAGTTTTTGCTCAAACTGCAGTGACATTCCCAACAAGCGCAAGAGTTACAGATTCTAAATTAACAACGGAATGGCTCGAAGCATTGCTTTCCAGGGAGAGAGGGAGGGAGAGATGGTGGGAGAGAGACAGACAGAGTGGGACAGAGACAGAGAGAGAGAGAGAGAGAGAGAGTTAGAGGGAGAAAGACAGAGGGTGAAACTGAGACTGAGTGAGAGACAGACAGAGAGAGTGTGACAGGGCGGGATTAAATGAGAAACTTTAGATCTAATAATGTTTGAAAAAAGAGAAAATTAAAAACTAAAAATGGCTGTGTGCAAAAACTAAATTTGAAAGGAAACATTGGGGGTTTAGTGAGAGTGTTTTGGAGGCAACTGTTGGATTAGTGTTTCATATTTTCAAACTGCAGGGAAATTTAATGTTGTTGAAAAAATATTATCACAAATTGACAAACTTTAGAAGTAGGGGAAAGGGGAGACAGGGTGTGAGGGGACCTTGACAGAACCTCAATACAATCCCCATTATCTGCTCTGTCCTGTATTGGGGGTTTAGTGTGAGGGTTTAGGGGGAGTGTGCTGAACAGTGTTTGATATTTTCAAACTGCAGTGACGTACCCAGCAAGGGCAAGAATTGCAGGTTCAAAATTAACCAATAAATGGATTAAACCAATTCTGTCCAAGGAGAGAGAGAGGTAGAGATGGTGTGAGAGAGGCACAGGCACAGTCATGGACTGCGGCGGAGAAAGAGGGAGCAGGAGATAGAGGGAGAGGGAGAGAGAGAAAGAGATGGAGAGAGACAGACATGAGAGGGAGAGACAGATGGAGGATGAGACAAGATGTAGCAGTCAGTAACAATCCTCATTATCTGCCCAGTCCTGTGTTGGGAGTTTAGTGTGAATGTTTTACACGTGAGTGTTGGATCAGTGTTTGATATTTTCACACTGCAGTGACTTTCCCAACAAGGCAGGTATAGAATAGAAGAGCAGGGAGGTTATGCTGGAACTGTATAACCCATTGGTTAGACCACAACTTGAGTACTGTGTGCAGTTCTGGTCACCTCATTACAGAAAGGATGCAATTGCACTAGAGAGGGTACGGAGGACATTTACGAGGATGTTGCCAGAACTGGAAAATGCAGCTATGAGGAAAGATTGGATTGGCTGGGGTTGTTCTCCTTGGAACAGAGAAGGCTGAGGGGAGATCTGATTGAAATGTGAAGGGCCTGGATAGAGTGGAGGTGAATGGTCTATTCACCTCAGCAGAGAGCTCAGTGACAAAGGGGCATAGACTTAAAGTGATTGGTAGAACGATTAGAAGGGAGATGAGGAAAATATTTTTCACCCAGAGGGTGGTGAGCGTCTGGAACAGACCACCTGAAAGGGTAGTTGAGGCGGAAAATCTCAAGTCATTCAAAAGGAGTCTGGATATGCACCTCAAGTACCGGAATCTACAGGGCTACGGACCAAATGGAGGCAGGTGGGATTAGAGTAGGAGGATCGTTTTTCGGCTGGCACAGACACGATGAGCCAAGTGGCCTCTTTCTGTGCCTTAAATTTTCTGTGATTCTAAAGGAAAGAGTTACTGGTTCAAAATTAACGAAGACATGTCTGAAAGCACTGCTGTCCTGGGACAGAGAGAGGAAGGGAGAGATGAAAAGAGAGAGAGAGAGAGTGAGGCAGAGAAAGAGGGAGAGGGAGAGACAGAGAGAGAGGGAGAGACAGAGAGAGAGGGAGGTCACAGACCGAGAGACAGGGGGGAGACAGAGACAGAGTGAGAGGGAGAAACAGACAGAGAAGGAGGGAGAGACAGAAGCAGTGGAGATCGAGACAGGGGAGACAGAGAGAGCGAGGAAGGGAAAGAAAGATAGAAAGGGAGCGGCAGAGAGATAGAGAGGGAGGGAGAGAGGGAGGGAGAGAGGGAGAGGGAAAGACAGACAGAGGGACAGAGGGAGAGAGAGAAACAGAGACAGAGAAGGAGGGAGCGATGGAAACAGGGGAGATAGAGACAAGGGAGACAGAGAGGAGGGAAATTCAGACAGAGAGGGCGTGGCAGAGAAACAGATAGAGAGAGTGGTAGAGGGAGAGATAGGGAGGGACAGAGGGAGAGGGGAAGACAGAGGGACAGATGGAGAGACAGAGAGAACGATTGGGAGAGACAGAGATTGGGGGAGACAGGGACAGAGAAAGAAGGAGAGACCAAGAGACAGTGAGGCAGAGCGAGAGAGATAGTGGGACAGAGGGAAGGACAGAGGGAGGGACAGAGAGAGACGGGGAGACTGAGAGAGAGAGACAGAGCAAAGAGAGAGAGAGAGAGAGAAAGAGAGTAAAGATAGAAACATAGAGAGAGACAGAGACAGAGAGTGGGGAGACTACAGCAGCAACTTTAGGTCAGTTATTTTAACTTCGGTGGTGGAAAACATCTCGAAAAAATAATTCGGGTCAATATCAATAGTCACCTGGACAAATGTGAGCTAATTAAGGAAAGGCAGCATGGATTTCTTAAGAGAAAATCATGTTTAACCAACTGGCTGGAGTTTTCTGAGGAGGTAACAGAGAGGGTTGATGAGGGCAATGGTGTTGATGTGGTGTACATGGAGTTTCAAAAGGTGTTTGATACAGTGTCACACAACAGACTTGTGAGCAAACTTGTAGCTCATGGAATAAATACGACAGCAGCAACATGGATACGGAATTGGCTGAGTGACAGGAAACAAAGAGTAGTGGTTAATGGATGTTTTTCAGGCTGGTGGAAGGTTTGTAGTGGAGTTCCCCAGGGGTCAATGTTGGCACCCTTGAGTTTCTTGATATATATTAATGATCTAGACCTCGGTGTACAGGGTACAATTTCAAAGTTTGCAGATGATACGAAACTTGGAAGCATTGTGAACTGTGAGGAGGATAGTGACGAATTTCAAAAGGACATAGACAAGTTGGTGGAATGGGCAGGCAGGGAGCAGATGACGTTCAATGCATAGAAATGTGAAGTGATTCATTTTGGCAGGAATAACATGGAGTGACAATATAGAAAAATGGAACAATTCCAAAGGGGGAGCAGAAGCAGAGGGTCCTGGTTATATATGGGCAGAAGTCATTGAAAGTGGTTGGAAAAGTTGACAGAGCGGTTAATAAAGCAAACAGTATCCTGGGATTTATTAATAGGGGCATAGAGTACAAGAGCAAGGAGGTTATGTAGAATTTGTATAAGACACTAGTTCATCCTCAGCACGAGTATTGCGTCCATCTCTGAGTGCCACACTTGAGGAAAGATGTGAGGGCATTGGAGAGAGTACAGAAGAGATTATCGAGAATGGTTCCATGGATGAGGAATTTCAGTTATGAAGATAGATTGGAGAAGTTAGGACTGTTTTCCTTGGAGAAGAGAAGGCTGAGAGGTGATTTGATCGAGGTATTCAAAATCATGAGGGATCTGGACAGAGGAGATAGAGAGAAACTGTTCCCACTTGTGAAAGGATCGAGAACGAGATGACACAGACAGAAAATATTTGGTAAGCGAAGCAAAAGTGACATGGAGAAAAGCTTTTTCATGCAGTGAGTGGTTAATGTCTGGAATGCGCTGCGTGAGAACGTGGTGGAGGCACGTTTAATTGAAGCATTCAAAAGGGAATTAGACAGTGATATGAAAAGGAAGAATGTGCAGGGTTATGAACAGAAGGCAGGGTAATGGAACTGAGAGAATTGCACTCTCGGAAAACCAGTGCAGACAAGATGGCCCGAATGGCCTCCTTAAGCACTGCAACAACTCTGAGACAGCGGCAGAGAAAGAGAGATAGGGAGAGATAGAGAGAGAGGCAGAGGGAGAGAGAGCATGTGAGATAGACAGAGACAGAGAAGGTGAATCAGGGAGAGGGACAGGCAGAAGCAATGTGAGAGAGGGAGAGGCAGAGAGACAGACAGATAGACAGATGGAGAAAGAGAGACAGAGACAGAGACATAGAGAGAGAGAGGGAGACAGAGAGAGAGGAAGAGAGGGAAAGAGAGATAGAGAGAGAAAGAATGACAGATAGGGACGGAGAGAAGGAGACAGAGTGGGATGGAGAGATGATCTGAGAGAAAAACAGAGTAAAGTATTGAGACAGAATAAGAGGGACAGAGAGAGGGAGAGAGAGTGACACCACAACGAGGGAGAAAAAGAGACAGAGACAGAAAGAGAGAAGGAGAGGCAGAGAAAGGGAGTGGGAGAAAGAGAGAGAGAGAGATCACACGGTGGAGATACACTAATAAGAGAACCACACAGAGACACTCCCTGTGGAGATACTATAATAACAGACCCAGTCAGTGACTCTCCCTGTGGAGATACTATAATAACAGACCCACTCAGTGACTCTCTCTGTGGAGATACTATAATAACAGACCCACTCAGTGACTCTCCCTGTGGAGATACTATAATAACAGACCCACTCAGTGACTCTCCCTGTGGAGATACTATAATAACAGACCCACTCAGTGACTCTCCCTGTGGAGATACTATAATAACAGACCCACTCAGTGACTCTCCCTGTGGAGATACTATAATAACAGACCCACTCAGTGACTCTCCCTGTGGAGATACTATAATAACAGACCCACTCAGTGACTCTCCCTGTGGAGATACTATAATAACAGACCCACTCAGTGACTCTCCCTGTGGAGATACTATAATAACAGACCCACACAGTGACTCTCCCTGCGGAGATACTATAATAGATCCACTCAGTGACTCTCCCTGTGGAGATACTATAATAACAGACCCACTCAGTGACTCTCCCTGTGGAGATACTATAATAACAGGCCCACTCAGTGACTCTCTCTGTGGCGATACTATAATAACAGACCCACTCAGTGACTCTCTCTGTGGCGATACGATAATAACAGACCCACTCAGTGACTCTCTCTGTGGAGATACTATAATAACAGATCCACTCAGTGTCTCTCCCTGTGGAGATACTATAATAACAGACCCACTCAGTGACTCTCCCTGTGGCGATACGATAATAACAGACCCACTCAGTGACTCTCTCTGCGGAGATACTATAATAACAGATCCACTCAGTGTCTCTCCCTGTGGAGATACTATAATAACAGACCCACTCAGTGACTCTCCCTGTGGAGATACTATAATAACAGACCCACTCAGTGACTCTCCCTGTGGAGATACTATAATAACAGACCCACTCAGTGACTCTCCCTATGGCGATACTATAATAACAGACCCACTCAGTGACTCTCTCTGTGGCGATACTATAATAACAGACCCACTCAGTGACTCTCTCTGTGGCGATACGATAATAACAGACCCACTCAGTGACTCTCTCTGTGGAGATACTATAATAACAGACCCACTCAGTGACTCTCCCTGTGGAGATACTATAATAACAGACCCACTCAGTGACTCTCCCTGTGGAGATACTACAATAACAGACCCACTCAGTGACTCTCCCTGTGCAGATACGATAATAACAGACCCACTCAATGACTCTCCCTGTGGAGATGCTATAATAACAGATCCACTCAGTGTCTCTCCCTGTGGAGATACTATAATAACAGACCCACTCAGTGACTCTCCCTGTGGAGATACTATAATAACAGACCCACTCAGTGACTCTCTCTGTGGAGATACTATAATAACAGACCCACTCAGTGACTCTCCCTGTGGAGATACTACAATAACAGACCCACTCAGTGACTCTCTCTGTGGCGATACTATAATAACAGACCCACTCAGTGAACCTCCTTGTGGAGATACTATAATAACAGACCCACTCAGTGACGCTCTCTGTGGCGATACTATAATAACAGACCAACTCAGTGACTCTCCTTGTGGAGATACTATAATAACAGACCCACTCAGTGACTCTCTCTGTGGCGATACTATAATAACAGACCCACTCAGTGACTCTCTCTGTGGCGATACTATAATAACAGATCCACTCAGTGACTCTCCCTGTGGAGATACTATAATAACAGACCCACTCAGTGACTCTCCCTGTGGAGATACTATAATAACAGACCCACTCAGTGACTCTCCCTGTGGAGATACTATAATAACAGACCCACTCAGTGACTCTCTGTGGCGATACTATAATAACAGACCCACTCAGTGACTCTCTCTGTGGCGATACTATAATAACAGACCCACTCAGTGACTCTCTCTGTGGCGATACTATAATAACAGACCCACTCAGTGACTCTCCCTGTGGAGATACTATAATAACAGACCCACTCAGTGACTATCTCTGTGGCGATACTATATTAACAGACCCACTCAGTGACTCTCTCTGTGGCGATACGATAATAACAGACCCACTCAGTGACTCTCTCTGTGGAGATACGATAATAACAGACCCACTCAGTGACTCTCTCTGTGGAGATACGATAATAACAGACCCACTCACTGACTCTTCCTCTGGAGATACGATAATGACAGACCCACTCAGTGACTCTCTCTGTGGAGATACTACAATAACAGACCCACTCAGTGACTCTCCCTGTGGAGATACTATAATAACAGACTCACTCAGTGACTCTCCCTGTGGAGATACTATAATAACAGACCCAGTCAGTGGCACTCCCACTGGAGATACTATAATAACAGACTTACTCAGTGACTTTCTCGGTGGAGATCCCATAATAACAGACCCACTCAGTGACTCACCCTGTGGAGATACTATAATAACAGAACCACTCAGTGACTCTCTCTGTGGCGATACTATAATAACAGACCAACTCAGTGACTCTCCTTGTGGAGATACGATAATGACAGACCCAATCACTGACTCTTCCTCTGGAGATACGATAATGACAGACCCACTCAGTGACTCTCTCTGTGGAGATACTACAATAACAGACCCACTCAGTGACTCTCCCTGTGGAGATACTATAATAACAGACCCAGTCAGTGGCACTCCCACTGGAGATACTATAATAACAGACTCACTCAGTGACTTTCTCGGTGGAGATCCCATAATAACAGACCCACTCAGTGACTCACCCTGTGGAGATACTATAATAACAGACCCACTCAGTGACTCTCCCACTGGAGATACTAAAATAACAGACCCACTCAGTGACTCTCCCTGTGGAGATACTATAATAACAGACCCACTCAGTGACTCTCCCACTGGAGATACTAAAATAACAGACCCACTCAGTGACTCTCCCTGTGGAGATACTATAATAACAGACCCACTCAGTGACTCTCCCTGTGGAGATACAATAATAACAGACCCAGTCAGTGACTCTCCCTGTGGAGACACTATAATAACAGACCCAGTCAGTGACTCTCCCTGTGGAGATACTAAAATAACAGACCCACTCAGTGACTCTCCCTGTGGAGATACTATAATAACAGACCCACTCAGTGACTTTCTCTGTGGAGATACTGTAATTTCAGATCCACTCACTGACTCACCCTGTGGTGATAGAATAAGAACAGACCAACTCAATGATTGTCCCAGTTGAGATACTATAATTACAGACTGACTCAGTTACTCTCCCTGTGGATATACTGTAATAACAGACCCACTCAGTGACTCTCCCTGTGCAGATACTATAATAACAGAACCACTCATTCACTCTCCCTGTGGAGATACTGTAAAACCAGAGACACTCAGTGACTCTCCCTGTGGAGATATTAGATTAGCAGACCGACTCAGTGACTCTCCCTGTGGAAATACCATAATAAAAGACCCAATCAATCAGTGAATCGCCCATTGGAGGCACGATAATATCAGACCCACTCAGTGACTCTCCCTGTGCAGATACTATAATAACAGAACCACTCAGTGACTCTCCCACTGGAGATACGATAATATCAGACCCACTCAGTGACTCTCCCTGTGGAGATACTATAATAACAGACCCACTCAGTGACTCTCCCTGTGGAGATACTATAATATCAGACCCACTCAGTGACTCTCCCTTTGGAGATACTATAATAAAAGACCCGCTCAGTGACTCTCCCTGTGGAGATACTATAATATCAGACCCACTCAGTGACTCTCCCTTTGGAGATACTATAATAACAGACCCACTCAGTGACTCTCTCTGTGGAGATACTGTAATAACAGACCCACCCAGTGACTCTCCCACTGGAGATACGATAATAACAGACTCACTCAGTGACTCTCCCTGTGGAGATACTGTAATAACAGACCCACTCAGTGACTCTCCCTGTGGAAATACTGTAATAACAGACCCACTCAGTGACTCTCCCTGTGGAGATATTAGATTAACAGACCGACTCAGTGACTCTCCCTGTGGAGATATTAGATTAACAGACCGACTCAGTGACTCTCCCTGTGGAAATACTATAATAACAGACCCACTCAGTGACTCGCCCATTGGAGATACTATAATAACAGACCCACCCAGTGACTCTTCCACTGGAGATACGATAATATCAGACCCACTCAGTGACTCTCCCACTGGAGATACTATAATAACAGACCCACTCAGTGACTCTCCCTGTGGAGATACTATAATAACAGACCCACTCAGTGACTCTCCCTGTGGAGATACTATAATAACAGACCCAGTCAGTGACTCTCCCTGTGGAGATACTATAATAACAGACCCACTCAGTGACTCTCTGTGGCGATACTATAATCACAGACCCACTCAGTGACTCTCTCTGTGGCGATACTATAAGAACAGACCCACTCAGTGACTCTCCCTGTGGATATACTATAATAACAGACCCACTCAGTGACACTCCCTGTGGAGATACTATAATAACAGACCCACTCAGTGACTCTCCCTGTGGAGATACTATAATAACAGACCCACCCAGTGACTCTCCCTGTGGAGATGCTATAATAACAGATCCACTCAGTGACTCTCCCTGTGGAGATACTATAATAACAGACCCACTCAGTGACTCTCCCTGTGGAGATACTATAATAACAGACCCACTCAGTGACTCTCCCTGTGGAGATACTATAATAACAGACCCACTCAGTGACTCTCTCTGTGGCGATACTATAATAAGAGACCCACTCAGTGACTCTCCTTGTGGAGATACTATAATAACAGACCCACTCAGTGACTCTCTCAGTGGCGATACTATAATAACAGACCCACTCAGTGACTCTCTCTGTGGCGATACTATAATAACAGACCCACTCAGTGACTCTCCTTGTGGAGATACTATAATAACAGACCCACTCAGTGACTCTCTCTGTGGCGATACGATAATAACAGACCCACTCAGTGACTCTCTCTGTGGCGATACTATAATAACAGACCCACTCAGTGACTCTCCCTGTGGAGATACTATAATAACAGACCCACTCAGTGACTCTCCCTGTGGATACTATAATAACAGACCCACTCAGTGACTCTCCCTGTGGAGATACTATAATAACAGACCAACTCAGTGACTCTCCCTGTGGAGATACTATAATAACAGACCCACTCAGTGACTCTCCCTGTGGATACTAGAATAACAGACCCACTCAGTGACTCTCTCTGTGGCGATACTATAATAACAGACCCACTCAGTGACTCTCCCTGTGGAGATACTATAATAACAGACCCACTCAGTGACTCTCCCTGTGGAGATAATATAATAACAGACCCACTCAGTGACTCTCTGTGGCGATACTATAATAACAGACCCACTCAGTGACTCTCTCTGTGGCGATACTATAATAACAGACCCACTCAGTGACTCTCCCTGTGGAGATACTATAATAACAGACCCACTCAGTGACTCTCTCTGTGGAGATACTATAATAACAGACCCACTCAGTGACTCTCTCTGTGGCGATACTATAATAACAGACCCACTCAGTGACTCTCCTTGTGGAGATACTATAATAACAGACCCAGTCAGTGACGCTCTCTGTGGCGATACTATAATAACAGACCAACTCAGTGACTCTCCTTGTGGCGATACTATAATAACAGACCCACTCAGTGACTCTCCCTCTGGAGATACGATAATAACAGACCCACTCAGTGACTCTCTCTGTGGCGATACTATATTAACAGACCCACTCAGTGACTCTCTCTGTGGCGATACTGTAATAACAGAACCACTCAGTGACTCTCCTTGTGGAGATACGATAATGACAGACCCACTCAGTGACTCTCTCTGTGGAGATACGATAATAACAGACCCACTCACTGACTCTTCCTCTGGAGATACGATAATGACAGACCCACTCAGTGACTCTGTGGAGATACTATAATAACAGACCCACTCAGTGACTCTCCCTGTGGAGATACTATAATAACAGACTCACTCAGTGACTCTCCTTGTGGAGATACTATAATAACAGACCCAGTCAGTGGCTCTCCCACTGGAGATACTATAATAACAGACTCACTCAGTGACATTCTCGGTGGAGATACCATAATAACAGACCCACTCAGTGACTCACCCTGTGGAGATACTATAATAACAGACCCACTCAGTGACTCTCCCTGTGGAGATACTATAATAACAGACCCAGTCAGTGACTCTCCCACTGGAGATACTAAAATAACAGACTCACTCAGTGACTTTCTCAGTGGAGATACCATAATAACAGACCCACTCAGTGACTCTCCCTGTGGAGATACTATAATAACAGACCGACTCAGTGACTCTCCCAGTGGAGATACTATAATAACAGACCCAGTCAGTGACTCTCCCTGTGGAGACACTATAATAACAGACCCACTCAGTGACTCACCCTGTGGAGATACTATAATAACAGACCCACTCAGTGACTCTCCCTGTGGAGATACTATAATAACAGACCCAGTCAGTGACTCTCCCTGTGGAGATACTATAATAACAGACCCACTCAGTGACTCTCTGTGGCGATACTATAATCACAGACCCACTCAGTGACTCTCTCTGTGGCGATACTATAAGAACAGACCCACTCAGTGACTCTCCCTGTGGATATACTATAATAACAGACCCACTCAGTGACACACCCTGTGGAGATACTATAATAACAGACCCACTCAGTGACTCTCCCTGTGGAGATACTATAATAACAGACCCACCCAGTGACTCTCCCTGTGGAGATGCTATAATAACAGATCCACTCAGTGACTCTCCCTGTGGAGATACTATAATAACAGACCCACTCAGTGACTCTCCCTGTGGAGATACTATAATAACAGACCCACTCAGTGACTCTCCCTGTGGAGATACTATAATAACAGACCCACTCAGTGACTCTCTCTGTGGCGATACTATAATAACAGACCCACTCAGTGACTCTCCTTGTGGAGATACTATAATAACAGACCCACTCAGTGACTCTCTCTGTGGCGATACTATAATAACAGACCCACTCAGTGACTCTCTCTGTGGCGATACTATAATAACAGACCCACTCAGTGACTCTCCTTGTGGAGATACTATAATAACAGACCCACTCAGTGACTCTCTCTGTGGCGATACGATAATAACAGACCCACTCAGTGACTCTCTCTGTGGCGATACTATAATAACAGACCCACTCAGTGACTCTCCCTGTGGAGATACTATAATAACAGACCCACTCAGTGACTCTCCCTGTGGATACTATAATAACAGACCCACTCAGTGACTCTCCCTGTGGAGATACTATAATAACAGACCAACTCAGTGACTCTCCTTGTGGAGATACTAGAATAACAGACCCACTCAGTGACTCTCTCTGTGGCGATACTATAATAACAGACCCACTCAGTGACTCTCCCTGTGGAGATACTATAATAACAGACCCACTCAGTGACTCTCCCTGTGGAGATAATATAATAACAGACCCACTCAGTGACTCTCTGTGGCGATACTATAATAACAGACCCACTCAGTGACTCTCTCTGTGGCGATACTATAATAACAGACCCACTCAGTGACTCTCCCTGTGGAGATACTATAATAACAGACCCACTCAGTGACTCTCTCTGTGGAGATACTATAATAACAGACCCACTCAGTGACTCTCTCTGTGGCGATACTATAATAACAGACCCACTCAGTGACTCTCCTTGTGGAGATACTATAATAACAGACCCAGTCAGTGACGCTCTCTGTGGCGATACTATAATAACAGACCAACTCAGTGACTCTCCTTGTGGCGATACTATAATAACAGACCCACTCAGTGACTCTCCCTCTGGAGATACGATAATAACAGACCCACTCAGTGACTCTCTCTGTGGCGATACTATATTAACAGACCCACTCAGTGACTCTCTCTGTGGCGATACTGTAATAACAGAACCACTCAGTGACTCTCCTTGTGGAGATACGATAATGACAGACCCACTCAGTGACTCTCTCTGTGGAGATACGATAATAACAGACCCACTCACTGACTCTTCCTCTGGAGATACGATAATGACAGACCCACTCAGTGACTCTGTGGAGATACTATAATAACAGACCCACTCAGTGACTCTCCCTGTGGAGATACTATAATAACAGACTCACTCAGTGACTCTCCTTGTGGAGATACTATAATAACAGACCCAGTCAGTGGCTCTCCCACTGGAGATACTATAATAACAGACTCACTCAGTGACATTCTCGGTGGAGATACCATAATAACAGACCCACTCAGTGACTCACCCTGTGGAGATACTATAATAACAGACCCACTCAGTGACTCTCCCTGTGGAGATACTATAATAACAGACCCAGTCAGTGACTCTCCCACTGGAGATACTAAAATAACAGACTCACTCAGTGACTTTCTCAGTGGAGATACCATAATAACAGACCCACTCAGTGACTCTCCCTGTGGAGATACTATAATAACAGACCGACTCAGTGACTCTCCCAGTGGAGATACTATAATAACAGACCCAGTCAGTGACTCTCCCTGTGGAGACACTATAATAACAGACCCACTCAGTGACTCACCCTGTGGAGATACTATAATAACAGACCCACTCAGTGACTCTCCCTGTGGAGATACTATAATAACAGACCCAGTCAGTGACTCTCCCTGTGGAGATACTATAATAACAGACCCACTCAGTGACTCTCTGTGGCGATACTATAATCACAGACCCACTCAGTGACTCTCTCTGTGGCGATACTATAATAACAGACCCACTCAGTGACTCTCCTTGTGGAGATACTATAATAACAGACCCACTCAGTGACTCTCTCTGTGGCGATACGATAATAACAGACCCACTCAGTGACTCTCTCTGTGGCGATACTATAATAACAGACCCACTCAGTGACTCTCCCTGTGGAGATACTATAATAACAGACCCACTCAGTGACTCTCCCTGTGGATACTATAATAACAGACCCACTCAGTGACTCTCCCTGTGGAGATACTATAATAACAGACCAACTCAGTGACTCTCCTTGTGGAGATACTAGAATAACAGACCCACTCAGTGACTCTCTCTGTGGCGATACTATAATAACAGACCCACTCAGTGACTCTCCCTGTGGAGATACTATAATAACAGACCCACTCAGTGACTCTCCCTGTGGAGATAATATAATAACAGACCCACTCAGTGACTCTCTGTGGCGATACTATAATAACAGACCCACTCAGTGACTCTCTCTGTGGCGATACTATAATAACAGACCCACTCAGTGACTCTCCCTGTGGAGATACTATAATAACAGACCCACTCAGTGACTCTCTCTGTGGAGATACTATAATAACAGACCCACTCAGTGACTCTCTCTGTGGCGATACTATAATAACAGACCCACTCAGTGACTCTCCTTGTGGAGATACTATAATAACAGACCCAGTCAGTGACGCTCTCTGTGGCGATACTATAATAACAGACCAACTCAGTGACTCTCCTTGTGGCGATACTATAATAACAGACCCACTCAGTGACTCTCCCTCTGGAGATACGATAATAACAGACCCACTCAGTGACTCTCTCTGTGGCGATACTATATTAACAGACCCACTCAGTGACTCTCTCTGTGGCGATACTGTAATAACAGAACCACTCAGTGACTCTCCTTGTGGAGATACGATAATGACAGACCCACTCAGTGACTCTCTCTGTGGAGATACGATAATAACAGACCCACTCACTGACTCTTCCTCTGGAGATACGATAATGACAGACCCACTCAGTGACTCTGTGGAGATACTATAATAACAGACCCACTCAGTGACTCTCCCTGTGGAGATACTATAATAACAGACTCACTCAGTGACTCTCCTTGTGGAGATACTATAATAACAGACCCAGTCAGTGGCTCTCCCACTGGAGATACTATAATAACAGACTCACTCAGTGACATTCTCGGTGGAGATACCATAATAACAGACCCACTCAGTGACTCACCCTGTGGAGATACTATAATAACAGACCCACTCAGTGACTCTCCCTGTGGAGATACTATAATAACAGACCCAGTCAGTGACTCTCCCACTGGAGATACTAAAATAACAGACTCACTCAGTGACTTTCTCAGTGGAGATACCATAATAACAGACCCACTCAGTGACTCTCCCTGTGGAGATACTATAATAACAGACCGACTCAGTGACTCTCCCAGTGGAGATACTATAATAACAGACCCAGTCAGTGACTCTCCCTGTGGAGACACTATAATAACAGACCCACTCAGTGACTCTCCCTGTGGAGATACTATAATAACAGACCCACTCAGTGACTCACCCTGTGGAGATACTATAATAACAGACCCACTCAGTGACTTTCTCGGTGGAGATACTGTAATTTCAGATCCACTCACTGACTCACCCAGTGGTGATAGAATAAGAACAGACCAACTCAATGATTGTCCCAGTTGAGATACTATAATTACAGACTAACTCAGTGACTCTCCCTGTGGATATACTGTAATAACAGACCCACTCAGTGACTCTCCCTGTGCAGATACTATAATAACAGAACCACTCATTCACTCTCCCTGTGGAGATACTGTAAAACCAGAGACACTCAGTGACTCTCCCTGTGGAGATATTAGATTAACAGACCGACTCAGTGACTCTCCCTGTGGAAATACCATAATAAAAGACCCAATCAATCAGTGAATCGCCCATTGGAGGCACGATAATATCAGACCCACTCAGTGACTCTCCCTGTGCAGATACAGTAATAACAGAACCACTCAGTGACTCTCCCACTGGAGATACGATAATATCAGACCCACTCAGTGACTCTCCCTGTGGAGATACTATAATAACAGACCCACTCAGTGACACTCCCTGTGGAGATACTATAATATCAGACCCACTCAGTGACTCTCCCTTTGGAGATACTATAATAAAAGACCCACTCAGTGACTCTCCCTGTGGAGATACTATAATATCAGACCCACTCAGTGACTCTCCCTTTGGAGATACTCTAATAACAGACCCACTCAGTGACTCTCTCTGTGGAGATACTGTAATAACAGACCCACTCAGTGACTCTCCCTGTGGAAATACTGTAATAACAGACCCACTCAGTGACTCTCCCTGTGGAGATATTAGATTAACAGACCGACTCAGTGACTCTCCCTGTGGAGATATTAGATTAACAGACCGACTCAGTGACTCTCCCTGTGGAAATACTATAATAACAGACCCACTCAGTGACTCACCCATTGGAGATACTATAATAACAGACCCACCCAGTGACTCTTCCACTGGAGATACGATAATATCAGACCAACTCAGTGACTCTCCCACTGGAGATACTATAATAACAGACCCACTCAGTGACTCTCCCTGTGGAGATACTATAATAACAGACCCACTCAGTGACTCTCCCTGTGGAGATACTATAATAACAGACCCAGTCAGTGACTCTCCCTGTGGAGATACTATAATAACAGACCCACTCAGTGACTCTCTGTGGCGATACGATAATAACAGACCCACTCAGTGAATCTCTCTGTGGCGATACTATAAGAACAGACCCACTCAGTGACTCTCCCTGTGGATATACTATAATAACAGACCCACTCAGTGACACTCCCTGTGGAGATACTATAATAACAGACCCACTCAGTGACTCTCCCTGTGGAGATACTATAATAACAGACCCACCCAGTGACTCTCCCTGTGGAGATGCTATAATAACAGATCCACTCAGTGACTCTCCCTGTGGAGATACTATAATAACAGACCCACTCAGTGACTCTCCCTGTGGAGATACTATAATAACAGACCCACTCAGTGACTCTCCCTGTGGAGATACTATAATAACAGACCCACTCAGTGACTCTCTCTGTGGCGATACTATAATAACAGACCCACTCAGTGACTCTCCTTGTGGAGATACTATAATAACAGACCCACTCAGTGACTCTCTCTGTGGCGATACTATAATAACAGACCCACTCAGTGACTCTCTCTGTGGCGATACTATAATAACAGACCCAGTCAGTGACTCTCTCTGTGGCGATACTATAATAACAGACCCACTCAGTGACTCTCCCTGTGGAGATACTATAATAACAGACCCACTCAGTGACTCTCTCTGTGGCGATACTATAATAACAGACCCACTCAGTGACTCTCCTTGTGGAGATACTATAATAACAGACCCACTCAGTGACTCTCTCTGTGGCGATACGATAATAACAGACCCACTCAGTGACTCTCTCTGTGGCGATACTATAATAACAGACCCACTCAGTGACTCTCCCTGTGGAGATACTATAATAACAGACCCACTCAGTGACTCACCCTGTGGAGATACTATAATAACAGACCCACTCAGTGACTCTCCCTGTGGAGATACTATAATAACAGACCAACTCAGTGACTCTCCTTGTGGAGATACTAGAATAACAGACCCACTCAGTGACTCTCCCTGTGGAGATACTATAATAACAGACCCACTCAGTGACTCTCCCTGTGGATACTATAATAACAGACCCACTCAGTGACTCTCCCTGTGGAGATACTATAATAACAGACCAACTCAGTGACTCTCCTTGTGGCGATACTATAATAACAGACCCACTCAGTGACTCTCTCTGTGGCGATACTATAATAACAGACCCACTCAGTGACTCTCCCTGTGGAGATACTATAATAACAGACCCACTCAGTGACTCTCTCTGTGGAGATACTATAATAACAGACCCACTCAGTGACTCTCTCTGTGGCGATACTATAATAACAGACCCACTCAGTGACTCTCCTTGTGGAGATACTATAATAACAGACCCACTCAGTGACGCTCTCTGTGGCGATACTATAATAACAGACCAACTCAGTGACTCTCCTTGTGGCGATACTATAATAACAGACCCACTCAGTTACTCTCCCTCTGGAGATACGATAATAACAGACCCACTCAGTGACTCTCTCTGTGGCGATACTATATTAACAGACCCACTCAGTGACTCTCTCTGTGGCGATACTGTAATAACAGAACCACTCAGTGACTCTCCTTGTGGAGATACGATAATGACAGACCCACTCAGTGACTCTCTCTGTGGAGATACGATAATAACAGACCCACTCACTGACTCTTCCTCTGGAGATACGATAATGACAGACCCACTCAGTGACTCTGTGGAGATACTATAATAACAGACCCACTCAGTGACTCTCCCTGTGGAGATACTATAATAACAGACTCACTCAGTGACTCTCCCTGTGGAGATACTATAATAACAGACCCAGTCAGTGGCTCTCCCACTGGAGATACTATAATAACAGACTCACTCAGTGACATTCTCGGTGGAGATACCATAATAACAGACCCACTCAGTGACTCACCCTGTGGAGATACTATAATAACAGACCCACTCAGTGACTCTCCCTGTGGAGATACTATAATAACAGACCCACTCAGTGACTCTCCCACTGGAGATACTAAAATAACAGACTCACTCAGTGACTTTCTCAGTGGAGATACCATAATAACAGACCCACTCAGTGACTCTCCCTGTGGAGATATTAGATTAACAGACCGACTCAGTGACTCTCCCTGTGGAAATACCATAATAAAAGACCCAATCAATCAGTGAATCGCCCATTGGAGGCACGATAATATCAGACCCACTCAGTGACTCTCCCTGTGCAGATACAGTAATAACAGAACCACTCAGTGACTCTCCCACTGGAGATACGATAATATCAGACCCACTCAGTGACTCTCCCTGTTGAGATACTATAATAACAGACCCACTCAGTGACTCTCCCTGTGGAGATACTATAATATCAGACCCACTCAGTGACTCTCCCTTTGGAGATACTATAATAAAAGACCCACTCAGTGACTCTCCCTGTGGAGATACTATAATATCAGACCCACTCAGTGACTCTCCCTTTGGAGATACTCTAATAACAGACCCACTCAGTGACTCTCTCTGTGGAGATACTGTAATAACAGACCCACCCAGTGACTCTCCCACTGGAGATACGATAATAACAGACTCACTCAGTGAATCTCCCTGTGGAGATACTGTAATAACAGACCCACTCAGTGACTCTCCCTGTGGAAATACTGTAATAACAGACCCACTCAGTGACTCTCCCTGTGGAGATATTAGATTAACAGACCGACTCAGTGACTCTCCCTGTGGAAATACTATAATAACAGACCCACTCAGTGACTCTCCCTCTGGAGATACTATAATAACAGACCCACTCAGTGACTCTCCCACTGGAGACACTATAATAACAGACCCACCCAGTGACTCTCCCGCTGGAGACACTATAATAACAGGCCCACTCAGTGACTCTCCCACTGGAGATACTATAATAACAGACCCACTCAGTGACTCTCCCTGTGGAGATACTATAATAACAGACCCACTCAGTGACTCTCCCTGTGGAGATACTATAATAACAGACCCACTCAGTGACTCTCCCTGTGGAGATACTATTATAACAGACCCACTCAGTGACTCTCCCTGTGGAGATACTATAATAACAGACCCACTCAGTGACTCTCCCTCTGGAGATACTATAATAACAGACCCACTCAGAGACTCTCCCACTGGAGACACTATAATAACAGACCCACCCAGTGACTCCCCCACTGGAGACACTATAATAACAGACCCACTCAGTGACTCTCCCTGTGGAGATACTACAATAACAGACCCACTCAGTGACTCTTCCACTGGAGATACAATAATAACAGACCCAGTCAGTGACTCTCCCTGTGGAGATACTCTAATAACAGACCCACCCAGTGACTCTCCCTGTGGAGATACTATAATAACAGATCCACTCAGTGACTCTCCCTGTGGAGATACTATAATAACAGACCCACTCAGTGACTCTCCCTGTGGAAATACTATAATAACAGACCCACTCAGTGACTCTCCCTGTGGAGATACTGTAATAACAGACCCACTCAGTGACTCTCCCACTAGAGATACTATAATAACAGACCCACTCAGTGACTCTCCCTGTGGAGATACTATAATAACAGACCCACTCAGTGACTCTCCCACTGGAGATACTATAATAACAGACCCACCCAGTGACTCTCCCACTGGAGAAACTATAATAACAGGCCCACTCAGTGACTCTCCCACTGGAGATACTATAATAACAGACCCACTCAGTGACTCTCCCACTGGAGATACTATAATAACAGGCCCACTCAGTGACTCTCCCTGTGGAGATACTATAATAACAGACCCACTCAGTGACTCTCCTTGTGGAGATACTATAATAACAGACCCACTCAGTGACTCTCCCTGTGGAGATACTATAATAACAGACCCACTCAGTGACTCTCCCTGTGGAGATACTTTTATAACAGACCCACTCAGTGACTCTCCCTGTGGAGATACTATAATAACAGACCCACTCAGTGACTCTGCCTGTGGAGATACTATAATAACAGACCCACTCAGTGACTCTCCCTGTGGTGATACTATAATAACAGACCCACTCAGTGACTCTCCCTGTGGAGATACTATGATAACAGACCCACCCAGTGACTCTGCCACTGGAGACACTATAATAACAGTCCCACTCAGTGACTCTCCGTGTGGAGATACTACAATAACAGACCCACTCAGTGACTCTCCCACTGGAGATACAATAATAACAGACCCAGTCAGTGACTCTCCCTTTGGAGATACTATAATAACAGACCCACCCAGTGACTCTCCCACTGGAGGCACTATAATGACAGGCCCACTCAGGGACTCTCCCTGTGGAGATACTACAATAACAGACCCACTCAGTGACTCTCCCACTGGAGATACAATAATAACAGACCCAGTCAGTGACTCTCCCTGTGGAGATACTATAATAACAGACCCACCCAGTGACTCTCCCTGTGGAGATACTATAATAACAGACCCACTCAGTGACTCTCCCTGTGGAGATACTATAATAACAGACCCACTCAGTGACTCTCCCTGTGGAGATACTATAATAACAGACCCACTCAGTGACTCTCCCACTGGAGATACTATAACAACAGACCCAGTCAGTGACTCTCCCTGTGGAGATACTATAATAACAGACCCACCCAGTGACTCTCCCTGTGGAGATACTATAATAACAGACCCACTCAGTGACTCTCCCTGTGGAGATACTGTAATAACAGACCCACTCAGTGACTCTCCCACTGGAGATACTATAATAACAGACCCACTCAGTGACTCTCCCTGTGGAGATACCGTAAGAACAGACCCACTCAGTGACTCTCCCTGTGGAGATACTCAAATTCCAGGCCCACTCTGTGACTCTCCCTGTGGAGATACTATAATAACAGACCCACTCAGTGACTCTC
Source organism: Heterodontus francisci (assembly GCF_036365525.1). NCBI lineage: Eukaryota > Metazoa > Chordata > Chondrichthyes > Heterodontiformes > Heterodontidae > Heterodontus > Heterodontus francisci. The sequence continues at coordinate 22,152,219 of NC_090421.1, forward strand.
CCTGTTGAGAGACTGTTATTTCAGTTCCACTCATTTACTCTCCCTGTGGAGATACTATAATAGCAGCCCCATTTATGGAGAGTGTCGCAGTGAAGGAAACTACTGACTGAGTCAGTAATGGAAAGGGGAAGACGGAGATGGAGAGAGATTACCAGTAAGAGTAGCTCTCCACTTCTCTCTCCATGCCTATCTCTCCCTTTCTTACTGTCACACTCTCTCTATCTATATTTCTCCCTCGCTCCTGATGTTTCACACTATTTGCCTATTTCTTGTACCTCTGTGTACTCAGGTTTACATCAAACTCTGATTATATTTGACATTTGCCCTTTCGATCTAACCTAATAACGTGACTGTCTCCAACATTCTCTCTGTGTCTGTGAACAGCGGGACCTTGGAGTGAATGTTCACTAATTCCTGAGGCTGACAGGACAGGTGGATAAGCTGGTTCGGAAGGGATAAGGGAGACTTTCATTTCCGACCAAATGAAATAATCTCTCAGTGTCGACCCTATCCAGTCCCTTTCGAATATGTTTCAATGACATCACCTCTCATTCTTCTAAACTCCAGAGAATACAGGTCCAGTTTATTCAGCCTCTCATCATAGGACAATGGCACAGAAGCTAAACAAATACTCTGTGTCTGTCTACATGCTCTCTCTCATGCTCTGTAATCTTCCTTGAATCATTGAACACTGCAGTTTGTGGATCATTTCACTGTTTGTTGTTGAGCTGATAAATTTGTTTGATTGGCAGTGATAATATTTTGGACCTGGTTGAACCAGGATTATTGTGTGATTTCTCTCTGCAACTTTTAATCTTTAATAATGCTTATCTGGGCATTAACCTGCAATCTATTTTTATATGTCTGACTCCACTCATTATGCGCGGGGAATAAAGTTAATTTTATCTGGTTGTGCACCCAATTAAATGACTGCTTGACACCGCAAGACTTTCTTTACCGTGAACGTGTGCTGATCTCTCCCTCATAGAGACAGACACACATACAATACACACGCACACACACACATATAACATCTGACTTTTTCTCTGCACACATCTATCCTGGACTTTCCCTCTCTCTCTGATGGGCACTCTATCTCTCATTCATTTTTCACACTTTCTGCACACCCTGTGTCTGCTCTTTTCCTCTAATTTCTCATTTTCCTTCCCACTCTCTCTCCATCTCTCTCTCTCTCTCTCTCTCTCTTTCGCTCTGTTACTCTCTCCTCACCTTTATGTCTCCATTGATCTGTTTCCCCACTCTCAAACTCTACCTCTCCCTCACTCTCCACCTTCCTTTCTCTTTGATCTCTCTATCACTCTCTCTCTATCTCTGTCCAATTGAGGAAATTCGCCCTCCATTTCTCACCATCCCTTGCTCTCTCACTCTCTTCCTATCACCTATTTTCTCTGAGTCTCTCCATCTCTCTATTATTCTTTCAATCTAATTTATCTCTCTCTCTCTCCCTCTCACCATCACTCTCTCTTTTCTATTTCCCTCTCTATTACTTGCACTCTAACTCTCTTGCTCTGTCTGTACATGTTGGGTGCCTTTAAGAGTTTGGGACAGTTCTGGCGGTGCAGGGTCCCTTTAAGAGGTTGATGCTGGCCCCTCCCCCACCCCGGGGTGGTCACATGCCGCCCAAACCGCGGCTGCGCGGAGGCTGGAGGCAGCTTTTGACCCCTGTGACATCCAAACACGTGGAGTGACGCAGCCAATCAGGGCTCAGTGAGGCGCGTGGAGGGACCCTGGCGTCATCAGCCGCCATGTTTGCGTGACGTCCCGCCGACTGTTTATTTCCGTCAAAAAACCGCTGCAAGGAAAAGGAGAAGCGGCTTCAGTTGTCGTCTCAATAGAGGAAACTTGAAAGTCTGAGCCGCGGGAGAATGTAAAAAGCGGCAGTTAACGGGCTTGTCGAAATGCGCTTGTGCAGAGCTTCCTCCCAGGGTGCAGCGCGGCCTGTACCACAGGTCGGGGCTTTTCCAGCCGCGCGGCCTTGTGGGGGCCGCAGGACGCCATTGCCCCCTCATTAACTCAGTCAAAATCAACTCATTCTGTCTCAGCTCCCGCTCTCTCCTTTTCATATTGCAGGCTGAAATAGGCTTTGTTGGCAACAACAACACCATCCAGGGTGTGATCAGATATTCTGTCCCTTTGTTAACGATTTCCTGTCCCTCCAACAGCTCGTGGCATTGCCCGAGTTATCGTTGTTTTTTCCCCATTCTGATGTTATTGAATTTGTTAGTGGTTTTTATCCTGCTGAAATGGCTGCTGAATTTATTGTTCTTTTTCTCCTGGCTTCATAGCTAACCCTCTCTCCGTCTGTCTCACTCCGAGTGTCAGAGATAGCAGGAGGGAGAGACAGAGGGAGGAAGACAGAGATATAGACACAGCTAACAACCCCAGCTTCTCCAATCTATCAACGTAACTAAGTCTCCCATCCCTGGAACCTTCCTCGTGGATCTTTTCTGCACCATGTCTAATGCCCTCATATCCTTCCTAAAGTGTGGTGTCCAGAATTGGACACAATACCACTTGAGGATGCAGCAGTGTTTTATAAAGCTTCATCATAACCTCCTTGCTTTTATACTCTGAGCCTCAATTTACAAAGCCTGTGATCCCATATGCCTTTTAACCACTTTCTCAACTAGCCCTGCCACCTTCAATTTATGCACAGATGTCCCCAGGTCTCTCTGTTCCTGCACCCACTTTATTCTGTTCTTAGGTTCTCGTAACAGAGAGGGACAGGGGGACAGGGAGGTCTAGAAAGAAGGAGGGGGAGAGAAAGCAAACAAACAGGAAACACGAGTGGGAACACCACAACCTGCAAGTTTCCCTTCAAGTCTCACACCATCCTGACTTGGAACTATATCGCCGTTCCTTCACTGTCACTGGGTCAAAATCCTGGAACTCCCTTCCTAACAGCACTGTGGGTGTACCTACCCCACATGGACTGCAGTGGTTCAAGAAGGTTCAAGGGCAATTCGTGATGGGCAATAAATGCTGGCCTAGCCAGCAACGCACACATCCAACAATTGAATAAAAAATAATAACAATTTGGCACCAAGTCACTTAAGGAGGTATGAGACTAACAAAGAACAGTACAGCGCAGGAACAGGCCATTCGGCCCTCCAAGCCTGCGCCGATCTTGATGCCTGTCTGAACTAAAACCTTCTGCACTTCTGGGGACCGTATCCATCTATTCCCATCCTATTCATGTATTTGTCAAGATGCCTCTTAAACGTCGCTATCGTATCTGCTTCCATCACCTCCCCCGGCAGCAAGTTCCAGGCACTCACCACCCTCTGCGTAAAGAACTTGCCTCACGCATCCCCTCTAATCTTTGCCCCACTCACCTTAAACTAGACAGAAGAACATAAGAAGTAGGAGCAGGAGTTGGCAATTCAGCCCCTCAAGCCTGCCCTGCCATTCAATAATATCATTGCTGATCTGTCCCAGGACTCAACTCCTCTTTCAGGCCTGCTCCGCATAATCCTCGACAGCTCGAGATTTCAAACATTTATCTATCTCTTCCTTTAATACAATTAGTGACCTAGCCTCCACAAATCTGAGGTACAGAATTCCAGATTTCAGCGACAAAAACTTGGTCAAAGAGCTTGGATTTAGGGAGCGTCATCAAATAGGAAAGAGCATTAGTGAGACGGAGAGGTTTAGGAAAGGAATTCCAGAGTTAGGGCCTTGGCAGCTTGAAGGCACGGCCACCAATGGTGGAACGATTCAAATTGGAGATGCTCAAGAGGCCAGGATTAGAGGATCGCAGATATTGGGGGATTATGGAGCTGGACGAGATTGCAGAGATAGGGTGGGGTTATTTGCAGAAGACAGTTCCAAAATTACATCACCCTTTGTGTGCACAAGTGTTAATAAATTTCACCCTTGAAAGGCTTTTCAACAAATGTTCGATTTATAGACAGTCCGCCTCATCCGAAACACCCCCAACGAGTAAGAAGAGTTTCTCTTTCTCTGCCCAATCAGTTTCCACTATTAGCTTGTAAACTTTGATCAAGTCAACCCTTACCCTTCTTAACTCCAAGATACAGCGTAAAGCTCTGTCGACACTGTCCCATCAAATGCTGCCATGCCAAGTTATCTACAGAGCAAATCTTTGTCTTCTCTGTTCCATCAAACACTCGCAGGGCAGGTACAGTGTGGGGTTAGATACAGAGTGAAGCTGTCTCTATTTATGCCTCTCTTTCTCCTCCTCCATCCACATGGGGAGAGTAACAGTGAGAAAGACAGGGATAGATATGCAGAGAGAATAACAGAGAGAGGGAAGGATAGCAATGGGGAGAGATTATCGGAGAGAAAGAGGAAGAGATTTCAATGGAGAATGTCATTCAGTGTTCCTGCAAATCTGTGTGCAGCAGCCTGGAAGGTACCACGCAGGTCCTGTTCCATGATAAATAACAGGTGTGCAAAGATTCTTCAAATATTTAAAGGGACAGCACACGAAAAAAATAACTGGCCGTGCACAACAACTAAATTTTCAGGGAACATTGGAGCCAGCTGTGGCTCCGTGGATAATAAACCTACCTCTGAGTTATATGTTTGTGGGTTTAGGATCGAACACAAAATCCACGCTGATGCCACCCAACAGAAAATCAGAACAGACCAGCGAGACTCAGAAAAGGAATCTTGTGTTAAATTTGTGAGCCTCGCGTTTTGGAATGTTTTAGTGTTTGAGTAAATTTTTAATGTTTGCCGATGATACACAACTTGGAGGAGATGCAAACAGTGAGGATGACACCAATTGACTGGAACAGGACATTGATAGTTGAGCAGAATGGGCAGACACGTGGCAGATGGAATTTAATACTGGGAAATGTGAGGTGATGTATTTTGGCAGAAGTGAAAGGGAGAGGCAATATAGACTTTTAATGGCACAGTTCTAGGGAGTGTTCAGGGACAGAGGGACCTGGGGGTACATGTACATACATCTTTGAAGGTGGCAGGACATATTGAGAGAGCAGTCAGCAAAGCATGTGGCATCTTAGGCTTCATAAATAGTTGTGAGTACAAATGCATGGAACCTATGCTGAACCTTTCCAAAGCTCTGGTTAGGCCACAACTAGAATATTGCATCCAGTTCTGATCACCACACATTCGGAAGGATATGAGGGTCCTTCAGGGGGATCAGAGGAGATGGCAGTTTCAGGGAGGGGAGGGTTTAGCAAACTGGATTGGAAACAGCTACCTGAAGATCAATGATTGTCAGAGCAGTGAGAGTTAGTGCGGGTTGAGATCAAATATTTTCCCACAAAGACAAACAGAGTGAGACTCCCAAATCGAGAGCCCCGTGGATAACAAGGATCAAACCGGGTGGGATAAGGCACACAAGGGAAGCTTATGTCCGATACCGAGAGCTCAATACCATAGAAAGCCGAGGAGAGTGAAGAAAATTCAGGGGTGAAATTAAAAATCAAATTAGGAGAGCAAAGAGAGGGCTGTAAATGTCTTACCAAGTAAAAGTAAGGAAAACACAAAGATGTTTTATAAATACATGAAGAGCAAGAGGATAACTAAGGATAAAGTATTAAGGACCAGAAAGGGAATGTGTGTGTGGAGGTGGGAGATGTGGACATGGTTCATAATGAATATTTGTGTCTGTCTTTATAAAAGAGAGGGAACGATGCAGACATTGTAGTTAAAGAGGAGGAGTGTGAAATATTGCATGGGATAAACAGAGTGAGAGGGAAATATTAAGGTGTTTGGTGTCTTTGAAAGTGGAGAAATGGTCAGGCTTGGATGCATTGGAATCAGTACAGAGAAGGTTCACTCGGCTGATTGCTGGGATGAAGGGGTTGTCATATCAGGAATGGTTGAACAGGTTGGGCCTAAACTCATTGGAGTTCAGAAGAATGAGAGGTGATCTTATTGAAACATGCAAGATTCTGAGGGGACTTTCCAGGGCGGATGCTGGGAGGATGTTTCCCTTGTGGGGGAGTCTAGAACTAGGGGGCGCAGTTTAAAAATAAAGGGTCTGCCATTTAAGACTGAGCTAAGAAAGATTTCTTTCTCCCAGCGGTTGGTTAGGATTTGGAATTCTCTTCCCCAGAGGGCAGTGGAGGTTGGGTCATTGATTTATGATCGACCAGGGAGTCAAGGGTGATGGGGGGCAGGCAGGAAAGTGGAGTTAAGGCCACTATCAGATCAGCAGATCAGTCATGATCGTATTGAATGGCTGAACAGGCTCGAGGGGCTGAATGACCTACTCCTGCTCATATTTCTTAGAATCTTGTGTATAAATTGGAGGGTTTTCTCTCCTTTCTTTAAGACATTTTTATAGCAGAGACAGTGCCATGTGTAATCTCAACAGAGACGGGGTCTAGTGCAGACCTAACCAGTGCATTGATAACTGAGACTAGTGTAAAAGGTATCGATGATACAGAATTCTAAAAGTGAAGTTAGGGGAACTTTTTTAGTCCAGTACGTAGCAAGGCCAACAAGAGATGGGTCAGTTTTACACTTAGTTTAAGGGAATGAAGCTGGTCCGGTGGAAGGTGATTTAGAACAAGTGGACTGGAAAAAGCTTCTTGAAGGTAAATCAGTGTCAGAGCAGTGAGAGGGAATCATTTCATCTTAGAGGATTTATTATTCCAGAGTTATTTTTTATTTGCAGAGAAATTCACATTCACAAGAGCCCAATGTGCGATTTGAACTCCTGCTTTTTCAGTCATTAGCTCAGGTCTTCAGATTACAAACTGTAAAAGACATTCACCTTCCTACTGTTGTTACCTGACTGTCTCAGCTTTTGTATCCACAATCTTGTTCTTTCACGTGTCTAAAAACTTTGATGTTATTCAGACATTGGTAAACCATTTCATTCTCTCAGGACATCGGCTGAAAGACCTTCAGGGACGCAATCCACAATCTAATTCACACCCTATTCAAGCAACCAAAATCTTCAACTCCATTCAAACACCCCGATATCCTTTCCCTGCACAGATAACTGACAGTTCCACAATGCAGGAATGTATGAATGAGATACCACATTTACCTGACACAATCCAAGCTCCAAATTGAATCATTAATATATAGAAAATACCACGGAAATGTGACTTGTTCCTGGTAACAGTGAGACTGAAACATTTCAGGATACTATTCAACCAAGAAGGATTCCGAGAAAAGTCAGGATCGGTATTGAAAGAGAGAGAGAGTTAAATGAGGGAAGAGAGAGAGAGAGACACTGTCAGCTCCTGTATGTGGAAGGCCTCTCTGTTCCTGCATCCATTTTAACATTGTACCATTTAGTTTAGATGGCCTCTCTCACAGTCTTCCTTCCAAAATCCATCACTTCACATTTCTCAGCAGTGAAGTTAACCTGCCATGTGTCTGTCCAATTCACCAGACTGCCAACAGCTTCCTGAAGTCTGCTACTATTCCCTTCCCTCTTCACTTCATTTCCAAAGTTTTGTGTTGTCTGCAAACTTTGAAGTTCTTCTCTGTAAACCCAAGTCAGGTCATGAATAGACATCAAAAAGAGCAGAGTTCCCAATACAAACCTCTGGGTGACACCACTCTATACCTCCCTCCAGTCTGAAACAACCGTTCACCACCACTCTCTGTGTTCTGTCTCTTACCCAATGTCGTAACCCCTCTGTCACTGTCCCTTTAATCACAGGAGCAACAATATTGTGAAATAGTCATAAAAGAGGGGGATGATACAGACATTGTGGTTAAGGAGGAGTATGAAATATTGGATGGTATGAAGAGAGTAGAATGATACCTGGATACCAAGGGTGAAGTGAAGAGGGAGAATCACAAACCAGAGGAAATAGTTTTTAAATGTGATCTTGGACATTCCGCTGTGAAATCACCGAATCACAGACTGCTCCAGCACAGAAAAAGGCCAGTCACCCATCGTGCCCGTGTGGGCTCAGTGACGTTCTCCCTGGCGTCCTGGACAATATTTATAACACAACCAAAATCACTAAAACAAGATTCTGATCATTATCACATTGCTGTTTGCGGGTGCTTGCTGTGCACGATTGGATGTACCGCTGTACATCTCTACCCACTCTGAGAAACAACCGTTTACAACTATTCTCTGATTTCTGTGTCTTGGTCAATGTTAGATACAGAGTAAAGCTCCCTCTCCACTGTCCCCATCAAACACTTCCAGGACAGGTACAGCACTGGGATTGGCAGGTCAATTTGGAGCACTTCCTGCCAGCAATCAGGGGGAGCAGCTGCACCTATGTTGCTGCAACTGGAGAGGAGAGAGGAGACTGGAGTTACTGCAGAGAGGTGACTGTAGACAGCTGTATTTACTGTGGAACTGTTGCACTTTTTCAAGACTAAGAAGACCTGACAGTCATTTTGGAGAGGTGGGTGTTGGAGCACCAGAGAACTGTTGGTTGTTTGGACTGTTGGGGGAGGGAGAAGGCACCGGAAGATCCAGGGGTGAGGCTGCCAAATTCTATAGGGAGCCCCTGTACTAGCTCTTGTGTTTATCTGCCATCCTGCACAAAAGGGGCTCCCTCCCCACCCCCAACTGATTAGATTAGAGATACAGCACTGAATCAGGCCCTTCGGCCCACCGAGTCTGTGCCGAACATCAACCACCCATTTATACTAATCCTACACTAATCCCATATTTCTACCAATCATCCCCACCTGTCCCTATATTTCCCTACCACCTACTTATACTAGTGACAATTTACCTATCAACGTGCAAGTCTTTTTGGCTTGTGGGAGGAAACCGGAGCACCCGGAGAAAACCCACGCAGACACAGGGAGAACTTGCAAACTCCACACAGGCAGTACCCAGAATCGAACCCGGGTCCCTGAAGCTGTGAGGCTGCGGTGCTAACCACTGCGCCACTGTGCCGCCCTGTGTGGCTCGGGACGGCTGGAGCTGCCCGGCTGAAGAAAATCCTTGGACAACAACAGAAAAGGGAGAGAACCAGGCGGCTCTAACCGACCCGGGCGATGAACCCTCCCCTAACTGGAAGAGTGGAGTGTCGACTCTGCAGGAAGGTGCTCCAACCACCAATTGAAGTGTAACATCCTTGCAGCTGTTCTCTCTCTTCCATCACTCGGACATCTATCCTCTCCTCTCCTTGTCCTTTTCAGCCCTATCCTCCTCTATTCCCATCCCCCCCTCCCCCATCATATTGCTTGTGTTAAAGAAAACTGTAGTGTGCTTTGTTTCTTGGGGGTGGGCGTAGCTCTGCGACCCCATGGCAAGCCCCTCTTCACCGGTGGCGGGGCCTTCCCGTTAATATGCTGCTGCGGCTGCTGCAGCTGCACTGTTGCCCGGTCACCGTATGCTTTATTAATATTGAAGCATGGGGTCAAGAGCTACGTCCACCCGAACATGACTATCGAGGCATGCGTGAAAGCAATGGCCGAGGTTGTCGGCCCTTCGGCCATTGTTGCAGCCTCTAAAATGTACGGGAAGGCAGTGTTTTTCCTGAAGACCGAGCGGGCGGTGTCCCTGGCTCTGAGCAAGGGGCTCACTGTGGGCGGGACCTTTCTGCCAATGGACCCCCTGGAGGCCACTGCGCAAAGGCACATTCTATCCAATGTCCCGCCCTTCATCCCTGGTGAGCTCCTCCTTCCCCACCTGCACCATCTGGGGGAAGTAAAGACGGGGCTCACCCCAGTCCCGCTCGGTCTTCGGGAGAACAGCCTCCGACACGTGTACTCCTTCCGCCGCCAGTTATTCATGCAGCTGGCGTGGGAGGAGGTGACAGAGGGCCACTTTAATGTCGAGTTCTAGGGGACGGCCTACCGCGTCTTCTGGACCTTGGACGGGGTGCGGTGCCATGTCTGTAAGGGGGTGGGGCATGTTTGTAAGAACTGCCCCAACCTCACAGCTGCCAACTCCAACTCGACGGCGACGCTGCACCTCCTCCCACCCCCACTACACCACCACCAGATACCATTCAGTCGGTACCGGAGGCTGTGGTTTTCACGGCCTCCGGCAGGGAGGGGGGTGACCGTCCAAGTGGAAGGAAGGCGCGGAGGAATAATAAACATCGAGAGGCGCGTCCCCTGGATATCGTGACACTACCCGAGCCTGAGCTCAGCCCAAGGCCCGATCTCGGGAAGACAACTTTCCCCAGGGCTGGGCTCAGGCCCAGGGTGAATAAAAAAAAGGAGAGTGTGGAGGTGGAGGACTCTGATGATATGGAGGTCTCTGAGCCTCCGCACACAACTGGGAAAAAGAGGAGAAGGCACCCCTCCACACAGGTAACAAAGGGCCCTGAGGCGCAGGGCCCATCTGTTGGAGGGGAGCTGTCTCCTGTTTCGGGTCCCCAGGTTTCCCCTACCGCCACCACCAAGGCTGCAAAGTCCGGGCAGGTGCTCCCTATTCCTCAGGATGGAGGGGAGGGGATGGCCCTGGTACATGAGGCCCCTCCTGAAGGAGTAAGTGGGGCCCTGCTTGTGGTGGGGGAGCCTGGGGAAGCCGCCCATTCTGCCACTGCTACTGGGTCGGGTGTCCTGAATGAAGGGGAGGGCGAGGCCCCAGAGGGTCGGGCCTCCCAGCCGGAGTCCACCACCAACCAGGAGACCCCCGACCCAGTTATAACTGAGGATGCTGCCCCATCTGCTGGGCCTGTGGGTGCTGGCGGAGCAGGAGATGGCCTCCTCTCGCCACCTCCAGTCTCGGCTCCGGCTGGTTTCCCGGAGTCGGAACTTCTGTCTCCCCTGGACCACTCATTGGCCTGGGGACGGAGGTGGAGGGGGGTCCTGAACTGCTGGTGCCTACAGGCTCCGGTTTCACAATAGAACCCAGAGAGGACTCCTCGGCCATCGATCCTGGGGGTGGGATCATGATGGAGGCGGGACCAGCTGGCGCTGCCGGGACGTCCGCCCCACAGTGTGTGGTGGATATGTCGGCCGCTGGCGGTGACGACCCGGAGGAGGATGGGGATTCGGTGCGGGGCACGGAGGATGATATTGATTCCATCGCCAGTGAGGTGGTGGAGTCCCTTGTGCCTCCCACCGAATCTCCTCTCATCCCCACGGCGGAACTCCGGGATTTCCTCGCGGCTTGCAGAGGTTGCCGCAATAAAGTTCAGCTGGCCCTCGACCGTTGGTCGAATCTGGCGCTGATCATACAGTCCGTCCGTGCCGCCCTTAAGATAGCGGGCAAGCGAGCGGACGTGAAACTGGTTGAGAGGCGCCGTTTTAATGTGTTCCTCAATGGGTTGCTGGGGGAGTGGAAGGCCAGGTGCACTTCCACGCCCTCCCCACAGTGAAGTGTTGGTGACGGGTTTTAAGTAGCTTTGGCATGAAGATAACCATAGCCAGCCTCAACATCAACGGCTGCAGGGGGTCTCACCGCAGATTTCACAATCTCTCAGTCCTCAGCAGGGAAGGGAGATACACGGTGAGCTTTCTGCAGGAAACCCACACCGTTCTGGGAGACGAAGCCACCTGGCTCCTGGAGTGGCAGGGTGGGGTCTACATGAGTCACCTCACCCCTATTTCTAGTGGAGTGGCTATCTTGTTGGCCCCGACTTTTCAGCCGGAGATCTTGGGGGTCAAGGAGCTCGTGCTGGGCATCTTGCTCCACCTCGCCGTTCTCCTGGGTAGCATGCTGCTCCACTTTGTGAACGTGTACCCGCCCAGGTGCGGTGTGTTGCAAATGCGCTTCTTTGAAGAAGTGTCCATTCTCTTGAGCTCCATCGATAGCGGCAAGTGCATCATCCTCGGGGGATTTTAACTGCACCCTCGAGGTGGGGGTTCGCTCCGGTCCCCAGCACGGCCAAGCATTGGTGGAGAAGTTGAGGGGACTGATCAGCTCCCTTAACTTGGTGGACGTCTGGCGGAATCTCCATTCCGACTCCAGCGCCTTCACGTGGAGGTCTGGAGGTGGAGGGTCCCGAATCGACCGCCTCTACTTTTTGCAGGCGTACGTCTCCCGCGTCTCGGCGGCCTCCATGCGGCTGGTGCCGTGCTCGGACCACCGCATGGTGTGGGAGGAGTTCACTGCACTCCGCACGTGGGCGGGGTCCGTGTACTGGCACTTTAACAGCCGGCTGCTGGAGGATGAGCGATTCCGGGACTCGTTCTGTCGATTCTGGGCCGATTGGAGAAGGAAGCTGGGGGGCTTCCACTCCTTGAGGCGATGGTGAGATGTGGGAAAGACTCACATCCGCGTCTTCTGTCAGGAGTATGGGAAGGGGTCGACCAAGAGACGGGAAGCCGAGATTGGGCACCTTGAGAGGGAGGTGCTCGACTTGGAGTCCCGCCTCGGTCATGCCGTCGTGGACCCGGCCCTGTGACAGGCGTACAAAGTGAAGAAGGGCGCGCTGAGGGACCTGCACCTCATAGGGTCCCGAGGCGTGTACGTGAGGTCGCAGATCCAGATCCTGGAAGATTTGGACCACGCCTCACCCTTCTTCCACTCGCTGGAAAAATGGCGGGGGGTCCGTAAGCAGCTCGTTGAGCTGCTGGCCGACGACGGATCCTCCATCATGGTTCCAGAGAGAATGGGCCTCCCGGTCCGTACTTATTACAGTGCGTTGTTCTCTCTGGATCTGTCCAGCGAAAACAGAGGTACAATATCAGCTGTTCTTCAATCCTCCAGCACCACACCTGTGTCCAGTGAGCACCCAATTCCCCCATCTCTGTCACCTCCTCCAACCCATGGAACACTTCCTATTTCTGTAACCTCCTCCAGCCCCTACAACCCTTCGAGCTCTGTTACCTCCTCGGCACCCCAACTCTCCCTACCTCTGTTACCTCCTCAGCCCCTACAACACTCCCGATGTCTATGACTTCCTTCAGCCCCTACAAACTTCCCTATCTCTGTCACCTCCTCCAGTTGCTACAACCCTCCCCATCTCTGTTACCTCCTCAACACTTCAACATTCACTACCTCTGTAACCTCCTCCAGCCCGGACAGCACTCCCTGATCTCTGTAACCTCCTGCAGACGCTACACCCTCACTAGCTCTGATACCGCCTCAGCCCCCCAACATTCCCGATCTCTGTAACCTCCTCAGCAGCTACTACCTTCCATAAGTCTGGAAACTCCTCCCTCCCCTATAACCCTCCCTAGCTCTGTTACCTCCTCGGCACCCCAAGTCTCCCTACCTCTGTTACCTCCTCAGCCCCTACAACACTCCCGATGCCTAAGACTTCCTCCAGCCCCTACAACTATCCCTATCTTGTCACATCCTCCAACCTCTACAACTCTCCCTATCTCTATGACCTCCTCCTGCACCTACAAACCTCCCTATCTCTGTAACCTCCTCCAGCCGCTACAACCCTCCTGAACTCTATCACCTACTGCAAACCTGACAACCCTCCCTATCTCTGTAACCTCCTCAGCCCCTACAACTATCCCTATCTCTGCCATTTCCTCCAGCCCCTACAACACTCCCTATCTCTGTGACCTCCTCCTGCACCTGCAAACCTCCCTATCTCTGTAACCTTCTCAGCCCCTATAACTATCCCTATCTCTGCCATTTCCTCCAGCCCCTACAACACTCCCTATCTCTGTGACCTCCTCCTGCACCTACAAACCTCCCTTTCTCTGTAACCTTCTCAGCCCTTACAACTATGGCTATCTCTGCCATTTACTCATGTCCTTACAGCACTCCCTGGCTGTGTAATCTCCTCCAGTGCAGACAATTCTCCCTATCTGTGAAGGCTCCTACAACCCTCCCTATCTCTGTAACCTCCTCCTGCCCGTACAACCCTCCCTATCTCTGTCACCTCCTCCTTCCCGTACAACCCTCCCTATCTCTGTCACCTCCTCCATCCCCTACAATCCTCCGTATTTCTGTAACCTCCTCCATCCATTGCAACCCTCCCTATCTCTGTTATCTCCTTCAGCCCCTACAACCCTCCCTATCTTTGTCACATCCTCCAGACCCTACAACCCTCCCTGTTCCTGTAACCTCCTCCAGCCTCAACAACCCTCTCTTGCTCAGTTGCCTGTTCAGTCCGACAACACTCCTTACCGCTGTGACCTCCTCCAGCCCCTACCGCTCTCCCTTTCTCTGTCACCTCCTCAAGCCCCTACAACCCTCCCTATCTCTGTCATCTCCTCAGTCCCACAACACTCCCTATCTCTGTTATCTCCTTCAGCCCCTAAAATTCTCCCTATTTCAGAAACCTCCTCCTGCCCCAACAACCCTCCCTAGCTCAGTTGCCCCTTCAGCACCACAGCACTCCCTAGCTCTGTGGCTTCCACCAGCCCCGACAACCCTCTCTTTCTCTGTACCCTCCTCCAGCCCCTACAAACGTCCCTATCACTGTCACTTCCACCAGCCCCTACATCTATACCTACCTTGTCACATCTGCCAGCCCCAACAACCCTCCCTATCTCTGTCACCTCCTCCAGCTCCTACAACCTTCCCAATCTCTAACTTCCTCAAGCCCCTACAACCGTCCCTTTTTCTGTAACCTCCTCCTTCCATAACAACCCTCCCTATCTCTGTTTCCTCCTCAGCCCCACAACACTCCCTTTCACTGTGATCTCCTCCAGCCACTGCAACCCTGCCTCGCTCTTTCCCCTCCTCAGCCCCACAACCCTCACTATCTCTGTTACTTCCACTAGTCCCGCCAACCACTCCCTATCTCTGTTACCTCCTCAGCAGTCCAACAATCCCTATCTCAGTAATCTCCTCATGCCCGGACAACACTCCCCATCTCTGTAACCTCCTCAGTACCTACAACCCTCCCTATCTCTGTAACCTCCTCCAGCAACTATAATCCTCCCAATCTCTGTCACTTCCTCCAGCCTCTACAGCTATCCCTGTCTTGCCACATCCTCCAGCTCCTACAACCCTCTCTATATCTGTAACCTCCTCCAGCCCCTTCAACCCTCCTTATCTCTGTCACCTCTTCCAACCCTACAACCCTCCCTGGCTCCGTCACATCCTCCAGTCCCTACAACCCTACCTACCTCTGTAACCTCCTCCAGCCCCTACACCCTACCTAGCTCTGTCACCTGCTCCAGGCCCTACAAACACTCTCTATCTCTGTTACCTCCTCAGCACCCCAACAATCCCTATCTCTGTAACCTCCTCAAGCCCGGACAACACTCCCTATCTCTGTATCATCCTCAGATCCTACAATCGTCCCTCTCCCTGTTACCTCCTCCAGATCCTACAACCATCCCAATCCCTGTCACTTCCTCCAGCCCCGACAATGATCCCTATCTTGCCACATCCTCCAGTCCCTACAACCCTCCCTATATCAGTAACCTCCTCAGCCACTATAACCCTCCCTATATATGTCACCTCCTACAGCCCCGACAAACATCCCTGGCTCCGTCACATCCTCCAGCCCCTACAACCCTACCTATCTCTGTAACCTCCTTCAGTCCCTACAACCCTCCCTACCTCTGCCACCTACTCCAGGCCCTACAACACACCCTATCTCGGTAACCTCCTCAGTCCCTGCAACCCTCCCTAACTCTATTACCTCTTCCAGCCACTACAACCCTCCCTAGCTCCGTCACATCCTCCAGCCAGGACAACCCTCCCTATCTTTGTAACCAACTCCAGTCCAACAGCCCTCCCTAGTTCTTTAACCTCCTCCATCCCCTACAACACTTCCAATCCCACTAAACACCTCCAGGCCCTACAGCCCTCCCTAGCTCTGTCACCTTCTCAAACCCTGGCAAGCCTTTCGAACTCTGTAATCTCCTCAGCCTCAACGAACCTCCATAACGCGGTTACATCTTCCAGCCCCTGCAACCCTCCCTAGCTCTGTCATATCCTCCAGCCCCTACAACCCTACTTACCTCTGTTACCTCCTCCAGCCCCTACACAGTGACGCAGTGGTTAGCACCCCAGCCTCACAGCTCCAGCGACCCAGGTTCAATTCTGGGTACAGCCTGTGTGGAGTTTGCAAGTTCTCCCTGTGTCTGCGTGGGTTTCCTCCGGGTGCTCCGGTTTCCTCCCACATGCCAAAAGACTTGCGGGTTGATAGGTTAATTGGCCATTATAAATTGCCCCTAGTATAGGTAGGTGGTAGGGAAATACATAGGGACAGGTGGGGATGTGGTAGGAAAATGGGATTAGTGTCGGATTAGTGTAAATGGGTGGTTGATGGTTGGCACAGACTCGGTGGGCCGAAGGTCCTGTTTCAGTGCTGTATCTCTAAAACTAAAAAACTAAACAAAAACCTCCCTAGCTCTGTCACCTGCTCCAGGCCCTACAACCCTCCCTATCTTTGTCACCGCCACAAGCCCCTACAACCAGTCCCTGTCTCTGTTACCTCCTCAGCACCCCAACAATCCCTATCTCTGCAACCTCCTAAAGCCCGGTCAACCTTCCCTGTCTCTGTCACCTCCTCAGCACCCCAACAATCCCTATCTCAGCAACCTCCTCAAGCCCGGACAACCCACCCTATCTCTGCCACCTCCTCAGCACCGCAACAATCCCTATCTCTGTAACCTCTTCAAGCCCGGCCTACCCTCCCTATCTCTGTAACCTCCTCAGAACAGACAACCCTCCCTATGTCTGTCACCTCTTCAAGCCCGGACAACCCTCTATACTCTGTAACCTCCTCAGAACAGACATCCCTCCCTATCTCTGTAACCTCCTCAGAACAGACAACCCTCCCCATCTTTGTCACCTGCACAAGCCCCGACAACCTCTCCCTATCTGTTACCTCCTCAGCATCCCAACAATCCTGGATAACCCTCCCAATCTCTGTAACCTCCTCAGAACCTACAACCCTCCCTATCTCTATAACCTCCTACAGCTCCTATAACTCTCCAAATCCCTGCCACTTCCTCCAGCCCATACAACTATCCCTATCTTGCCACATCCTCCAGCCCCTACAACTATCCCTATATCTGTACCCTCCTCACCCATTACAACCTTCCCTATCTATGTCACCTCCTGCAGCCCCTACAACCCTCCCTGGCTCCGTCACATCCTCCAGCCCCGACAACCCTCCCTGGCTCTGTAACCTCCTCCAGCCCCTACAACCCTCCCTAGCTCTGTCACCTGCTCCAGGCCCTACAACGCTCCCTCTCTCGGAAACCTCGTCCGGCCCCGACAATCCTCCCTAGCTCTGTAACCAACTCCAGTCCAACAGTCCTCACGAGTTCTGTAACCTCCTCCATCCCCTACAACACCTCTTATTTCACTAAACTCCTCCAGCCCCTACAGACCTCCCTAGTTCTGTCACCTTCTCAAACTCTGGCAACCCTCCCTTGCTCTTTAAACTTCGCAGCCCAAACAAACCTCCCTAACCCTGTTACATCTTTCAGCCCCTGCAACCCTCCCTAGCTCTGTGATATCCTCCAGCCCTACAACCCTACCTATCTCTGCAACCTCCTCCAGCCCCTACAGCCCTCCCTAGCTCTGTCACCTACGCCAGGCTTTACAACAACCCCTATCTCTGTAACCTGTTCCAGCCCCACAACACTCCATAGCTCTGTCACCTTCTCCTTGCGGCTACAACCTTCCCAATCTCTGTAACATCCACCAGTCCCTACAACCCTACCTATCTCTGTAACTTCCTCCAGCCCTTATCTCTGTAAGCAACTCCAGTCCAACGACCCTCCCTATCTCTGCAATCTCTTACAGTCCATATCACCCTCCCTATCACTGTAACCTCCTCCATTCCTCCCTATCTCTGTAACCTCCTCTAACTGCTACAAATATCCGCATCTCTGGCCCCTACTCCGGCCCCTACAACGCTCCCTATCGCTGTAACCTCCTCCAGAGCTACAACCCTCCCTAACACTGTAACCTCCTCCAGCCCCTAAAACAATCCCCAACTCTGTAACATGCTCCAGCATCTAAAACCATCCCTATCTCTGTAAACTCCTCCAGCCTCTGGATCCCTTGGTATCTCTCAAAACTTCTCCTGCTCCAACAACCCTCAATATCTCTGTAACCTCCTCCACCCCGACAACACTCCCATCCTTGCAACATCCTCCATCCCCTAGAACGCTCCCTAGCTCTGTCACATTTCCCATCCCCTACAACCCGACAAAGTGTCAGTGCAGAGAGGGTGAAAATAGACAGACAAATGAACAGTTCCCTTGTGTTATCTCTTGCCCCAACCCAGCTTTATTTGTTTAAAACTCATTACATTTCAAATCTTTTCCAGTTCTGATGAAAGGTCATACAGGTTAACGTCTCTCTCCAAAGATGATGCCAGACCTGCTGAGTATTTCCAGCATTTCTTGCTTTTATTTCAGATTTCCAGCATCTGCAGTATTTTGCTTTTATTATTTTGAGTTGTTGTTTTAGCTTTAGATGCTGTTTCTTTCGGAAGGGATGCATAAAATTGAATGCCTATTTCTGTGGGAGGAGCTGATTTTTGTGGAGTGACTGCATCACTTTGAGGCCATCTGTCGTTGGAGGCTCTCTTCCACTTGGTGGAGCTCCACCAGTTGGCGGGTCTCTGTGCGTTGAGGGAATCTGCATTGGTTGGAGATCTGTATTGGGGCTGTATCAGATGGAGGGGTTGCATCATTTAGAGAGGCTTTATCTGTTAAAGGAACTGTAACAATTGGTGGTGCTGTAATGGTTGGGTTGGCTGTATCAGTGGGATGGGCTGCATCAGTTCGAGGGGCTTTATAGCTTTGCGAGGCTATATTAGTTGTAGCAGCTTTATAAAGTCAACGGGCAGTATCGGTTTGAGTGGCTGGTTTGGTTGGAGAGGTTGTATCAGTGCAGCATTTTTCTCTGTCAGGGTGTCCATGTCAGTTAAAATATCCATTACTTGAGTTGTTCTGTTAGGTTAAAACATTGCAGTAGTTTGTGGTGTTATATTAGATAGAGCTGCTGCATCAAATTTCCTGTTGATTTAGTTTCAGCTGTCGCATTTGTTGAATACAATTCAATATGCAATGTCATCACAAATAACATACTTAAATCACTTAAGTGAATGTACATAGTTAAAAAGGACAGCCACATCCCATAGTGCAGTAGAGCAGGACTCAGAGAGACGCTCGAACATTTTGGAGTTTAATTACTGAATGGGCACAGTCCAGTGGAGAACATAATTGAAACAACATGGCATCTCGGGATCGGACTAATGGTGTTTGAAAGGACAACGTCATTGCTGGGAGAATGCAGCTACTAAATCTCATTGATTAATTATTGTGATCAGAATTGTCCAGTTTATGGAGCTATTCAGTTCAATCCCAGAAATAAATATATTCTGTCACAACTGGGATTGAACTTGATGTCAAAATCTGTTGTTTGAAATGAAAATAAAATGGCAATGTCGCAACCTCACTATCTCTAAGGTGATCCCACAGAGTATAAATTAACGCATCTGGGCAAATATCAACTCAGACGTCAATGCAGAGAGATTGCCTGCAGCACAAATTGACAGATCACTTGACATTGAAGATGCATCAACCAATTGACAATATCGTGAAAATATATTTCATTGGTGTTCCTGGTAAGTGACTATAACAAATGAAATGTATTTATTTATGTAGAGATACAGTACTGAAACAGGTCCTTCGGCCCACCGAGTCTGTGCCGACCAACAACCACCCACTTATAATAACCCTACAGTAATCCCATATTCCCTATCACCTCCCAACACTAGGCAAAGCACAACGGCCAATTTACCTATCACTTGCAAGTCTTTTGGATGGGGGAGGAAGCTGGAGCACCTGGCGAAAACCCACGCAGACACAAACAGTACCCAGAATCGAACCCGGGTCCCTGGAGATGTGAGATTGCGGTATGAACCACTGTGCCACTGTGCCGCCCATAAATTGGGAAAATCAGTGTGTGCTGGTCTTTGGTTTGATTGTGTGACTGACAATGTTACATTAAGATCTAGTATTCACCACTATACAGGCACGGGATCAGAGACTTCATTTCCTTGCATTGAATGCATTGCATTATTTCTGTGTTTTTATTCCATTTCGTCAACAGATAATAAATATGCAAACGACAGGCTCACTGAAGTATCGTTATTGCATTTAGTGGAATATTGTGTAACTTGGTATTAGAACTCTGAATGCAATTCACTGAGCAAAGGCATGAGTGGAAATTTCTGTCACTGTAAAATTGTACTGAGTGCGGATCACTATCGAGAATGGAACTCTTAACCCCGGTGGCTATACATTACTGGGAGTATCTGTCACTGCAGAATTTTAATGAGTGCAATTGTCCCATTCCAAATTCTATTTTGAAATCAGTGTTTCAGGCGACTGAGCTCTCCATTCACAAAGCTGCTGCTGTGTTTTACGAATTTAATTAATGTCAAAGGGTATTTTTTTATGTTTGGTACTAATGCATTCAAACGCATTGATATTACTCTGTTTCCTACTGAACTTCTCCAACAGTAACAGATTATGTTAATGTAACAGATGCCATGTTGTTTCAATTATTATGTATTGATAGTTAAACAGCAGGAGAGGTTTTTTACAGTAGTCAGCCTCTCTGATAATGAAGTTTATTACTTTGAGTATAGTTAGTGTAAATACCTCAGTTATTTAGCATTGATTAATCCTCACCCCCCCCCCCACCCCCCATACGCTCCTGAGAATCTGTGTGCCATAAGTGCTGAGTTTTATTATTTTTGGTGTTATATAGGATGTAAAATGGGTTGCAGTTATTGAATTGTCCCCTTCTGTAACTGATTACAGTTTGGTGGATCAATTCTTACATTTTATTCAGACTTATTGCACATTTAGGCTTTATCAATCTCCATCCTTAGCTCAGTCACATGTGTCCCTATGAGGAGACGCACCTAGAACTGCATATCCGATTTTCCCAATGCAGAGATAAGACACCGCAAGCTGTAAATAATAACATTGCTAAACTGTTAATCATGGAATGAATAGTACACTTCTCTTAGTTATGGTATCATTCTCGTTGCAGTGATTACACTTTGTCCAGCGCATCAATCTCATTTATGTGATATAGAGTGCGGAATCGAACACAGTATGCTATTTGTTGTATAACCACGGTTCTATATTATTTTAATATTAGCTCTTTGCTTTTGCAATTGTTCCAGTAGGAATGAACTCCAGTGCTCTGTTTACATTTTTTACGATCCTTTTGACCTGTGCTGCTACTTTAACTGATTTGTGAATCTGTTCCTCTGAAATCCTTTTCCCCTCAACCCCATTCATTTGCTTATTTTCCAAGGTGTATCTGGGAAACATCTTATGCAGCAGCTCACATATAAATCTAATGAACTTAATTTGTTATTTAAATGTCGATTTCTTTATTAATATGATTCATATTGTCTTTAGATATGCCGTTGCATTGTTCTTCCTTATTAACCATACTCTCAAAGTTTGAAGTTGTTCCCCTGGTTGATGATGTATGTCGTTTGTGTAAATGGTGGGCAGCAGTGTTCCCAACGCTGATCCTTGTAGAACACGACTTCCCACTTTCCACCAATCAGCTGAAGGACCTTTAACCCCAGATCCCTGTTTTCTGTAGCCTGCTCACTTTCCATTCTGCTGCTTTTCCCCTAACTCCATTTGCTCTGAGATTAGTCATGAATATGCTGTGTGTTCACTTATTAAACGCCTTTGGAAAATAAAAGATACTAAATCTACTGTATCAATCTTATATATTCTTTCTAATAATTATTCAAATAATTAAATAACGTTGGCCAAATATGACCTCCCTTTTGGCATATGTGCTGAATACTCTATTATATTACACTCCTTTCAGGTGAAGCAGCGATTTACTTGTACTTCTTTCAATGTAGTATACTGTATTCGCTGCTCACAGTGTGGTCTCCTCTACATTGGGAAGACCAAGCGCAGACTGGGTGACCACTTTGCGGAACATCTCCGCTCAGTCCGCAAGCAGGACCCTGAGCTTCCGGTTGCTTGCCATTTCAACACTCCCCCCTGCTCTCATGCTCACATCTCTGTCCTGGGATTGCTGCAGTGTTCCAGTCAACATCAACGCAAGCTCGAGGAACAGCATCTCATCTACCGATTAGGCACACTACAGCCTGCCGGACTGAACATTGAGTTCAATAATTTCAGAGCATGACAGCCCCCCATTTTACTTTCATTTTTAGTTATTTTTTTCTTCCTTGTTTTTACATTCTTTTTTTTACATTTTTTACAATTTATTTTTGCATTTATTTCATTTCATCTTAGTTTGTTCAGTTTGCTTACCCACTGTTTTTTTTTCAGGTTTGCACTTGCTGCTGTTCAATATTCAGTGTATTTACACCTAATCTGTACCAATTCTTTGTCTTTCAACACACCATTAACATATTGTTTGCCTTTGCTCCGTGACCTTTTGGTCAGCTATGTGGCCTGGTCCAATCTAGACCTCCTTTGTTATCTCTTGCCCCACCCCCACCTCACTTGCTTATAATCTGTGACTTTTCTAATATTTGTCAGTTCCGAAGAAGGATCACTGACCCGAAACGTTAACTCTGCTTCTCTTTCCACAGATGCTGCCAGACCTGCTGAGTGATTCCAGCATTTCTTGTTTTTATTTCAGATTTCCAGCATCCGCAGTATTTTGCTTTTATTTTAGTGTTTAATTCACTGCCACTTCTCTTCCAGGAATGCCTACCTTGAAGAAGTTCTGCTCTTCTCTCCGACGGGATTTTCGTTTGTCTCTTTTACCTTGTTCACCTTCATTGCTTTCTATTTCCCTCCTGGTGTTTGATATGGTATCTACCAAAACTCGTTTTCACAGCCTCATCTCCTTCCTCAGTGACTGTCTCTGGCTCCGACTTATTCCACGTGGATTCCAACTGCAGTTTCACCCATTATGCTTTGAAACCACCCAGGATCACAGGTATCTCCGAGAAATACAACGTTCCTCGGACTGCTACTCTCGCCGCATCCTGAGATCCACACTCAGTGCTATGCGCCGCCATATGCACACACTGGACCTCTCTCTCCAGCAGCACCATCTCACCTTATCTCAAATCTGTTCTACTCCGCAGTTTCATCTCATCTTACGTCTCATCCGACGCATTAACAAAAAACCTTTTTTCTTCCTTTCAGGTGTTAAGGAACGCAAGCTCCAGCAGCTGATGGGGACTAATGCCCCTCCAGATCCTCCCTCCGCTTCACTTCCCTCTGACTCCACCCCTTCTGATCTGACCCCTTTCCGTGTATTCACTATACCCTCTGACCTCCCGCTCTCTGATACTGAACATCCTGTACTCAGCAAAGGTCTCAGTTCTATCCCCTTACGCCCCCACCTCAATGAATTTCGCGCTCGGCATGACGTTGAGCTCTTCTTCCGTCGCCTCTGCCTCCGGGCTCACTTCTTCGACCAGGAGTCCTCCCCCTGACCAGCAGACCCATTCACCCGCCTCCAGCATTCTCCCTCTATCTGAACCCCTCCGCCTGGCCTCTTACCCGCTCTTGATCTCTTCATTGAAAACTGTCGGCGAGACATTGGTCATCTCAATTTCTCTGCCCCCCTCACTCACTCTAACCTGTCCCCCTCTGAACTTGAGGCACTCCGTTCTCTCAGGTCTAACCCCGACATGGTCATCAAACCTGCAGACAAGGGTGGTGCTGTTGTTGTATGGCGTACCGACCTCTACCTTGCAGAAGCTCAACGCCAACTCACAGACACCTCTTCCTACCTCCCTCTGGACCATGAGCCCACCACCGAACATCAAACCACCGTCCAAAGGACTGTCACTGACCTCATCTCCTCTGGAGATCTTCCCTCTACAGCTTCCAACCTCATAGTCCCACAACCCTGGACAGCCCGCCTCTACCTCCTTCCCAAAATCCACAAACGGGACTGTCCCGGCAGACCCATTGTGTCAGCCTGCTCCTGCCCCACTGAACTTATTTCTTCCTATCTAGACTCTATCTTTTCTCCCTTGGTCCAGTCTCTTCCCACCTACATCCATGACTCTTCTGATGCCCTACGTCATTTTGACAGTTTCCAGTTTCCTGGTCCCAACCGCCTCCTCTTCACTATGGACGTCCAATCGCTCTACACCTCCATCCCCCACCAGGATGGTTTGAGGGCTCTCCGCTTCTTCCTGGAACAGAGGCCCAACCAGTCCCCATCCACCACCACCCTCCTCCGCCTGGCTGAACTTGTTCTCACATTGAACAACTTCTCCTTCAACTCCAAGCACATCCTTCAAGTAAAAGGTGTCGCTATGGGTACCCGCATGGGTCCTAGTTATGCCTGTCTTTTTGTGGGATATGTCAAGCATTCTTTGTTCCAGTCCTACTCAGGCCCCCTCCCTCAACTCTTTTTCCGGTACATTGATGACTGTATCGGTGCCGTTTCCTGCTCCCGCCCCGAACTAGAAAACTTTATCAACTTTGCTTCCAATTTCCACCCTTCTCTCACCTTTACATGGTCCATCTCTGACACTTCCCTTCCCTTCCTCGACTTCTCTGTCTCCATCTCTGGGGATAGGTTGTCTACCAACATCCATTATAAGCCCACCGAATCCCACAGCTACCTCGAATACACTTCTTCACACCCTACCTCCTGTAAGGACTCCATTCCATTCTCCCAGTTTCTCCGTCTCCGATGCATCTGCTCTGATGATGCTACCTTCCATGACGGTGCTTCTGATATGACCTCCTTTTTCCTCAACCGAAGATTTCCCCCCATTGTGGTTGACAGGGCCCTCAACCGTGTCCGACCCATTCCCCACACCTCTACCCTCACCCCTTCCCCTCCCTCCCAGAACCGTGACAGGGTTCCCCTTGTCCTCACTTTCCACCCCATCAGCCTCCATATCCAAAGGATCATCCTCTGCCATTTTCGCCACCTCCAGCGTGATGCCACTACCAGTCGC
This sequence comes from Heterodontus francisci, assembly GCF_036365525.1. Taxonomy (NCBI): domain Eukaryota; kingdom Metazoa; phylum Chordata; class Chondrichthyes; order Heterodontiformes; family Heterodontidae; genus Heterodontus; species Heterodontus francisci. Next base: position 22,176,920 of record NC_090421.1, read on the forward strand.
ATCTTCCCCTCCCTTCCCCTGTCAACATTCCGAAGGGATCATTCCCTCCGCGACAGCCTGGTACACTCCTCCATTACCCCCACCACCTTGCCCCCGTCCCAGGGCACCTTCCCCTGCAATCGCAGGAGGTGTAATACCTGCCCATTTACCTCCTCTCTCCTCACTATACCAGGCCCCAAACACTCCTTTCAGGTGAAGCAGCGATTTCCTTGTACTTCTTTCAATGTAGTATACTGTATTCGCTGCTCACAGTGTGGTCTCCTCTACATTGGGGAGACCAAGCGCAGACTGGGTGACCGCTTTGCGGAACATCTCCGCTCAGTCCGCAAGCAGGACCCTGAGCTTCCGGTTGCTTGCCATTTCAACACTCCCCCCTGCTTTCATGCTCACATCTGTGTCCTGGGATTGCTGCAGTGTTCCAGTGAACATCAACGCAAGCTCGAGGAACAGCATCTCATCTACCGATTAGGCACACTATAGCCTGCCGGACTGAACATTGAGTTCAATAATTTCAGAGCATGACAGCCCCCCATTTTACTTTCCTTTTTATTTATTTTTTTCTTTCTTAGTTATTACATTTTTTTTTACATTTTTTACAAATTTTTTTTGCATTTATTTCATTTCATCTTAGTTTGTTCAGTTTGCTTACCCACTGTTTTTTTCAGGTTTGCACTTGCTGCTGTTCAATATTCAGTGTATTTACACCTAATCTGTACTAATGCTTTGTCTTTCAACACACCATTAACATATTGTTTGCCTTTGCTCCGTGACCTTTTGGTCAGCTATGTGGCCTGGTCCAATCTGCACCTTCTCCTTTGTTATCTCTTGCCCCACCCCCACCTCACTTGCTTATAATCTGTGACTTTTCTAATAATTGTCAGTTCCGAAGAAGGGTCACTGACCTGAAACGTTAACTCTGCTTCTCTTTCCACAGATGCTGCCAGACCTGCTGAGTGATTCCAGCATTTCTTGTTTTTATTACTCTATTATATTATGTATTTCTGGATGTTTATCTGTTACATCTTCGATTAAGGATTCAAGTTACATGGACTTTTTCTGTCTTCGGTTGTAAATATAAGAATCATATTAACATGCTGTCAGTTGCTGGCATTACTTCCTGTTCTGATCATCATTAGGTAACAGAGAATCGTACCTCTGCTATCTCTTCCGTGTCTTTTAGTGCTTGTGGAACCATCCGAACCAATGGTTTTACCCTCTCTTTAATTACACTATCAAATATCTCCCAGCTTCCTCACTTCAATGTCTTGAAGCTTTTGTGAAAAAAAAATCAGTATTATTTGGTAGTTTTATTCCTCCTCTCAGAGATCTCTCACCATTATTAAGACTGATAATCCTCATCTTTGATTAATTCCTCCTAAACAGTCCCACAACACACCAGACATCCTTTCTCAAGAGCTCGGAAGTGTGCCACAGAAATCCATTTACATTTCTGTCAATGTCAGTCTGCCGCTCTCCAGATGAAATCCAATAAAACCAAGCAATCTTTAAATTCACACTGGATGAGATTTCGTCTGACAGACACCATGAGATCGATGTCCACCCACTTTTCCTTCATCCTCTCCTGCTAGTACATTCCGAGTATCACATTTAGAATCGATTTGTTTTGTTTCATTCACAAGCTGTTCCCCCAGAACTCCTTTCTTCGTCAGTGACTCTAGTCTGTGAATTAAAACTCAACTCACACAGGTGCCTGATACAGAGCACTGTGCAGAGATCCTAACATAAAGTGTAGGCTTGTCGACCTATGGTTTAAATACTGGAATATTCCAAACTCAAATGGTGCTGCTGTGTGGCACTGTGTCTCAGGTGTGCTACCTTTGCATAGGATACATCAACAATTCTTTACTCCAATCCCACTCAGTTCTGCTCTATTACATATTGTGTCCGATGCTTTGATGACTGTGCTGGTAACGTTTCCTTCTTTTCATTTCCATTCCTCCCTCATCTTCACATGGCCCATTCCTGACACAGCGCTTCTATTCCTCGCCTTCTCTACTTCCCACTTCCTGGAATGACTCTGTTGCATTCTCACAGTTTCACCAACTTAGAACCATCTGTTCTGATGAGGTTACCTTCCACACCAATACTCATGAAATGTCTTCATTTTGTCAAAGGCAAGGATTCTCCTCTACCTTGGTTAACCTCGTCCTCGACTACGTCCATCCGATTTTTCCCGTTGCTGATTTCACCCTGTACCTTTCCTGAAAGCATCACAATAAGGTCCACTTTGTCCTCGGATTTCACCCATTCAGCCTACACAATATACGCATCGAAATCCACATTTCTGCCACATCCAGATTGGTTCACGTCTAACGAAACTTGCTGCTCCTCTTCCATCACCTCACCTCTTGGGACACCCTGGTCCATTCCTCCATCGCCCATAAACCAAGTTCCTTTTCCGAAGGACCCTTGTTGTGCCAGCACTGGAGATGTTGGAGATGTAACTCGTGCGGTTTCACCTCTCTCCTTCCCTCTGTCCAAGGCCCCAAGTACATCTTCCAGATGAAGCAGTGGTTAGCAGAATTCACCACTCGTTCTGGAGCCTCCTGACCATTGCACGAGTACAAAAACCATTTTCGATGATTGCTTCGCTGATGTCCTCCTTTGGGTATGCAAGCATGATTCTGAGCTTCCAGTCACTTGTCTTTTAATTCGTACATCTTACTGCCAAACCGACCTCTCTGTCCCAGACCTTACAAACAGTTTCCCTTGGAGTACGAGGAGGAACAGCAGAATATATTTCAATTCAGCATTTACATTCTTTCAGACTCAACATTGACATGCAATACTTCAATATATAGCCATTCTTCCAATCTTGTCGTATGGCCTGTGATGGTAACGGAGGTGGGCTGTTCCAGTGGCAGTGGGAGTGTAGGCGGTGTAGGCTAGCGCTTGGGCTGAGGATCCACTATTGGTGCACATCTTGCCGTCTTGTCCACAGACCTGGGCACTACCCACCATCACTATCGCGCTTCCACGCCATTGGAGCTTTCTCCACTTTGCCAGATTGTCCATGCACCCCTCTCCCTCTGTGATTCTGCTGTAACAATTTGAAAATCTTCTGACCCAACCTTTGTTTCATTAATTGTTCCATTCGCCTTATACCATTATCACTCCTGCCCTCGACACGATCATGGGCCTTCCCCTTTGTTCTTTCCTCCCGCCATAGCTCAATTCTCTGTAGCCTTTTCATGGCATTTAACCTATTAATCTCTTCTACATTCAAGTTCCGATGAAAGGCTATCAGCCTGAAATATTAACACTCTTTCTGCCTCCCTGGATGCTGCCTGAGGTGCTGAATATTGTTAACATTCTGCTATTTGTATCAGATTTGCAGCCGTGTCAGTGTTTTGTTTCTTGCTCCAATAATTAGGCCTGAATATTAACAAGGGCGAGTGAAAAATTTGGAGGGCAGAGTTTCAGAGTATTGACGCCACAGACTGCTTCGTTTATCCTTGAAAGGTTCCACACCCTGAAGTCAGCCTGATTGACAGGCTTGGCTCCAGTCGGGCAGCGAGGACTCTGGAGCAAGACTCAGGACGAGGGTGCTCAAAACATAACACCAAGGCATGGGGGTGAGGGTGGGGGGTGGGGGAGGAGGGGTGAACTGTCTGATTTTGCTTGGTCTCCAATCTCCAACTCAGGAAGCTTGCGGGGGGGGGGGGGTGGCGGGGTGGGCATAGTGGTGACATCTGCGATCTATGGATTGTTGCACTCCCACATCTGGAAGGTGTCTGTTAATCTACAGCATTGTTCAAGTCTGAAAGGCCGAGGGGCAGCGTGGTCTGATCCACAAACCAGGGAGGCAAGTTGATATTTTTGAGCATTTTCCGCATCAAAGGGTGAATGGGAAGCGGCCGTTGTGTCAGATCCTCATTGCCAGAAACGGGAGGAGGAAGACAGGTTGGGCTAAATATCATCCAAGGTAGAATCGAGGTGATCTGATCCTTGGGGCATCTAATCCTGTGGTGATGTCAGATCATGCGAGGGGTGTTCAGTCTTGGTGGGGGGGTGGTGTCAGATCACGGGAAGGTCCGATCCCAGGGGTGTGATGTCCCTTCCCGGGGACCGATTCATAACAGAGGGGTCAAATCGTGAAGGGTGATTCCTGGGTGGAATGCTCCAATTCATGGAGGGTTCGATCCCAGGATGTGAATCGGATCCAGGAGTGTTGGATTCCAGGAAAGTTGTCTGATGCCAATCCTGGGTGTCTTTGGGTGGGTCATGGGACTAACATGTAATCCTGCAAATTCAGAGTTGTGCCTTTAAAGCTGATTGAATCGGATGACTTTCAGCCTCAAATAAATATTAAAAGGATTAAAACCCTGGGCGCAGTTGGCTTTCCGCCCCTGCCCTCAGCCCATTACACCAAGAAGTGGCGGCTTCAGTGGCGGGTTGGGGTGGGGTTGTAATTTAATTAAAAAAAAGATAAATTACTTCTGACCGGATCTCAACCGACCCAATTTGGTCCTAAAATCCTGTTGCTACCGTCTGGGACAGACACAAAGAATATCTGATCAATTAATTTTCTGCATATGTTCCTTTCGCTCTCTTACAGTTAATTTCGTGGCGATTGTGATCCTGGCCCGGGGTAAGTGCGGCCTCTCAACCTGTACCACTCGCTACCTAATAGCCATGGCAATGGCAGATCTGTGGTTTGTTGCAACTGAGGTCATTCTGTGGCGGATTGGTTATTATTATTTCCCGGGATCTTTCCTGTATATCATGCCTGTGTGCAGTGCAATCTCTGTCTTGAGACTTGCAGCCAAAGATTGTTCAGTCTGGTTCACTGTAACTTTCTCCTTTGATCGATTTGTGGCCATCTGTTGTCAGAAGGTGAAAATAAAATATTGCGCCGAGAAAACTGCGGGTGTGGTTGTAGCAATAACCTGCATTCTGTTGTGTTTAAAAAACTTCCCCTTCTACTTTATATATGAACCTGGAGAGATAATTGACAATGTACCATGGCAGTGTTATGCAAATCCAAGCTATTATGCTGAGCCTGGATGGGAAGGATTTGATTGGTTTTATGCGTTTTCAACTCCATTGCTTCTATTTGCTTTAATTCTGTCACTCAACGCTTTGACAGTCAAACACACTTAAGTTGCCAGTCGAGTCCGTAAGCAACTGAGGGGTCAGAGCAAAGGAGAGAATCGCAGTGACCCAGAGATGGAGAGCAGGAGGAGGTCTGTGATTCTACTCTTCACCATATCTGGCAGCTTCATACTTCTGTGGTTGGTGTATGTAATAGATTTCTTATATTACAACATTGTAGGCACAAATCCCATGGGTTACAAGAATTCTGAAATTATATTTGAACGAGCCGGATTGATGCAAATGAATTTGAGTTGCTGCACAAACACATTCATTTATGGGGCGACTCAATCCAAGTTCAGAGAGCAAGTCAAGATTGCGGTGAAATATCCACTTACATTATTTATTCAACTAATGAATAAACAAAACAACTGAAACCAGTAAAACGGCAGGTCCCAATGTTTCCAGTCAATGAATGTAATATTTATGTACAAAAGACAAGAGGTGTCCAATGTAACTGACAGATCGGTAACCACTAATGTACTGCTGCCTGTGCACACACACCAAAGAGCAGCAGGGTGGTGGCCAATCTGTGACCTTTGGAGGACAAGGTTGAAAGGGGACAGAAGAGTCAGAGCGTTTCCTGCACAATAGGAGGGCAAACAACAGCCGCAGTTCCTCGTCCAACTGCTTTGCTTTGATTGTCAGCACCTCACATCTACTCAAAAATAAAATAAGCCGCTGGCCACATATTCATGCAATCACTAAGACCGCCTACTGGTACCTCCGTAAGATTGCCTGACTTTACTCCTGACAACATATGTGCTGCTGAAACACATTTTTCCCCCGCTGAACGTAGCTGTTCAAAGAATAAAGAACAAAGAAAATTACAGCACAGGAACAGGCCCTTCGGCCCTCCAAGCCTGCGCCGATCCAAATCCTCTATCTAATCCTGTCGCCTATTTTCTAAGGGTCTGTATCTCTTCACTTCCTGCCCATTCATGTATCTGTCTAGATACATCTTAAAAGACGCTATCATGCCCGCGTCTACCACCTCCGCTGGTAATGCGTTCCATGCACCCACCACCCTCTGCGGAAATAACTTTCCACGCATATCCCCCCTAAACTTTTCCACTTTCACTTTGAACTCGTGTCCTCTAGTAATTGAATCCCCCACTCTGGGAAAAAAGCTTCTTGCTATCCACCCTGTCTATACCTCTCATGATTTTGTACACCTCAATCAGGTCCCCCCTCAACCTCCGTCTTTCTAATGAAAAAATCCTAATCTACTCAACCTCTCTCCATAGCTAGCGCCCTCCATACCAGGCAACATCCTGGTGAACCTCCTCTGCACCCTCTCCAAAGCATCCACATCCTTTTGCTAATGTGGCGACCAGAACTGCATGCAGTATTTCAAATGTGGCCGAACCAAAGTCCTATACAACTGTAACATGACCTGCCAACTCTTGTACTCAATACCCCGTCCGATGAAGGAAAGCATGCCGTATGCCTTCTTGACCACTCTAGTGACCTGCGTTGCCATCTTCAGGGAACAATGGACATGAACACCCAAATCTCTCTGTACATCAATTTTCCCCAGGACTTTTCCATTTACTGTATAGTTCACTCTTGAATTGGATCTTCCAAAATGCATCACCTCGCATTTGCCCTGATTGAACTCCATCTGCCATTTCTCTGCCCAACTCTCCAATCTATCTATATTCTGCTGTATTCTCTGACAGCCCCCTATGAAGCTATGTTCAAATATATCCCTGGCAGCCTCTCCCTTCCTAAAAGCGGTAGGCTATTTAAAACGCTGCTGCTCGTGTCCTTGCTCTCAGTAATTCCCCTTTGGGCATTATCACTTTTCCTGACTGGCCTGCATTTGTTTCCAGGCAATCAATGCCTCAAATTTAAAAATTGCATCAAGCTACTCTGTGTGCCGTTGCCTGACAACTGCTTGCATTGTAGTATCTGAAGAAAGTGGCATACAGAGTCGTTTAAGTTTCTCAAACCACGGAATTACCAGGTTCAGTTTAGGATATTGGAGTCTCTCTCGAGTTCCCTCTGAGCTTCATAAAATGGTCGGAGGAAATCAACCAAAAACTGAAAGACATCGGGGGCTATGTTTTCCAGCCTATGTTTTTTCCCAAGTTGTTCCAATTTCTCGTGCAGCTCATGATAAATATCCTGAATTGAATTCAGTGTCAGATACATAGTGTTTTAGCTCATTTCTTCCATTGGATTTACAGCTTTAGACAACTGTGCAGCAAGACCAGACTGTTTAATGCATGTCACCAAGGCTTTGGCATGATGTATAATTTCTACAAAATCCTGAGCTTGGGAAGTGAATTCTTTTGGATCAAGTGAATGTGGAAGGACCGTGTTATATACGTGGGGCTGACAATCCAGACGTCGATATGGTCTAAGAGCCAGCACTATGTTAGTGCCTTGATCTGTCACCCAGAATAATTTATTTAAATTTGCTGGGTTGAATCCAGAAGTATTAGCAGGTTTAAAATCCCACGCCTGATATTTTCGCTAGTTTTGGCGTCCTGCAGTGGAAACATTGCTGCTGTTAAAACTTTGGCATTAAGTTTAAAATTTGCTGTGATGTAATAACAAGTTATCGACATATAATGGATTTTCCGGTAGTTGTCCATCCACATGTCAGTTGACATTCCCATATTCACATCCCTTAGTATGTCAACAATCTGAGGAATTATTTGTTTCCACTTTTTTTGGCCACATCACACCTTCTTGAAACTGTACTTGGATTTGGTAACACAGTTGATGCTGATACTCGACCTTATGTTGCACCCACATTGAGAAGCTCTTGTGCTAGCTCAACAAACCGTTCAGCAGAGCCAGTTTGGAGAGGTCGAATATCCTTGCAGCAGAGACTCACACATTTGTCTGTAACTTCTAATTTCTTGTGAGCAGATATGCTGTTTTCACTCATCTGTGCAAATGAAGTTAGGTGCGGCTGACTTGACGCTGCTGTGGGTCGGGTACAACCCTTTTCAGTGTGCTGTTGCAAAGATGAATTTCTCATCTTTTTGCTGGAAGTTTGCAAGATTTGCATTGTACAGATCCACTTGAACATTTGCTATCACTGAAAACAACTGCATTAAAATGTTTCCAAATGGAAGATTTACATTTTCTGGCTACACGGCTTGCCCCTGCTAAACATTCTCCATTAGACAGCATTCATTTTACATCCATAGTGTACTGTAGTGTAGAGTAACCTTTGGATTCATGGAAGCAACAGCGTGTGACGTCATAAAGACGCTCAATCACTCACTGCAGAGTGTGGAGTCCGAACTGCACGTTTCCCGCCTTGACCTTAATGTTGAATTGAAGATTGCTTCCCAGAGACAGCACAGCCCAGCCCGACCCGAGCCCGAATGCTGGACTTGTCGTCGGGTCTAGTCGGGCTTTGGTAGGGTAGCCAGGCTTTAGAATGGCCTACGCCTTCTCCTTTTTCCTATGTTCATATAACAATACAGAGTTATGGTTAAATGTCAGTTTCAACTTAATAACTTATACACAGTGGAATAAAGTTCTGGCTGCTGCTAAGTTGGGATTGATAACAAGCATGCAGCGTGGAAATTTCACGTCAATTGTTTTGCTGTCTAACGTTAGATGTGATTCTGTGATTGAACATCACTTATTGAACAATCCCGAGTGTGCTAGGAATTACACTAACAACCAATTTACTATAATCAGTCAGGATCACGATGTAGCTCCCTTATACTTGCTGGAAGCTACGTATATTAATACATGGGAACCGGCTTCTGTCGGCAAAAGGAACATGCTTCGGCATTGCAGCTTTTTTGAACGAAACAAAAACATGGGGGGCAATGTTTCCTGGTTCATTCTCCATGGCAACGGCTCTGCCAATCACGATAGCTGATGTACATGGGAATAAAGTTGCTATCAGTTATTGGAGGTAATAGCAAATGCACTGATTGTAAGGATACATCTTCTTCGTTATGCTTGACAGCTAAAGCACAGGAAACAAAGTTACAGTTGATAGCTATATTGGGCTTGATGCAATGGATATGGGAACAAGGTTATGGTAAATTGTGAATTTGGGCTTCTAAATCAATACACAGTAGAATACAGTTTAAGTTAAATATTTAATTGGCCATGGTATCCAAAGACCCAAGAACCAAATTGATTTTAATGATTACATTTGGCTCGATACCTAATAAATATGTCAAAAAAGTTAAAGGTAATTGTTATATTAGGCTAACTAACAATACACAGGAGAATACAGTTACAGTTAATTTTCGATGTGTGATTGTTAATTGATACACAGCGATTGTGAGAGCATCCGCTATTTCCTCCCTGGCTTCCTTTAACAACTTGGGATGCAATGCATCCATCACTGACCTGTGTATCTACTTTCAAGGATGTCAGCCCCTCTAGTAGTACCTCCCTCAATTTTCTTATCGTATCTAATATTGTATCTTCCCCTTTAAATACAATGTCAGCATCAATCCGCTCCTTTGTGAAGGCAGAGGCAAAAAACGCATTCTGAGCCTTGCCCACATATTCTGCATCTACACATAAGTTCCCTTGTACTTCTGTGATAGGCGCTACCCCTTGCTTAGTTATCCTCATGCTCTTAATATACTGATAAAACGTCTTTGTGTTTTCCTTATTTTACTTGGCAATAATTTTTTTATGTCCTCTCTTAGATTTTCTAATTTCCTTTTATTTTTGACATCACCTTAGCACTTCTCTGCTCCTCTATGCTTTCTAAAGTATTAAGTTTCTTTGTGATCGTCATAAACTTTCTTTTTTCTCCCTTAACTTACCCTGTAAAGTTCTAGATAGACAGCGGGCTCTAGATTTGGCCATACCACCCTTTATCTTTGCGGGGACATGCCTACACTGTGCCTGGAGAGTCTCGCTTTTGAATGCCACGGATTTTCCTTCAAGTAGCTGTATCCAGTCTACATTCACCAGATCAACGCTCAGTTTCACAATATTTGCTTTCCCCCCAATTTAAACTTTTTACTCCTGTTATATCTATGTCCTTTACCATGACTATGCTGAAACTAATTGTACTATGGTCGCTATCTCCAAAATGGTCACCCAATGCTACTTTGTCCACTTGCCCTGCTTCGTTACTGAAGGCTAAATCTAGAATTGCGCCCCCTCTCGTTACGCTTATGGGCTGGCAAAAAAAAACTGCTCTTGAATGCAGTTCTAGAATGGTGTGCCGTCTGCACCCTGATACTAGGATATCTGAAATCCCCAGCTAGTTTTGCCCTATAGTTTTTGTACTCAGATATTTGACTACATATTTGTTCTTCTATCTCCTTCTCACAATTTGGTGGTGTGGAGCACACCCATAGTAGTGTGGCTGCCCATTTTAGAATTCTGATTTACACCCATATGACCTCAATTGATGATTCATTTAGGATAGCATCCCTCCCCACACCTATTACTGATTCTTTAACCAATATTGCTGCATCCCCTCCTTTTCATCCCCCTCTCTATCGTGCCGGAAAACTCTACATCCAGGGATGTTGAGCTGCTAGTCCGACCCGTCTCTAAGCTAAGTTTCCGTTATAACAATGATACCATGTTGCCATGTTTCTATCTTTATCTATTTTTTTATGTTAATTTGTTAAATAGACCTGGTAACTAGTACATAGGGTATGCCTTTACATTCAATTAATTTGGGAAATGTAAAGTCATGTATTGGGCCATAAAATTTCAGGCAATTGTTACATTTGAACTGTTAAATGATACGTTGGGAATACATTTACATTGATTTGTGCAATTGCACATAACATAATCATCTCAGCTCCAGGACATCAGTGCAGGAGTTCCTCAGGGTATTAATATAAGCCCAACCATCTTTAGCTGCTTCATCAATGACCTTCCTTCAATCAGAAGAACAGAAGTGGAAATGTTCGCTGATGATTGTACAATGTTCAGCACCATTCGCACTCCTCAGATACTGAAGCAGTCCATGTGGAAATGCATCAAGACCTGGATAATATCCAGGCTTGGGCTGATAAGTGGCAAGTAACATTCACGCCACACAAGTGCCAGGCAATGACCATTTCCAACAAGAGAGAATCTAACCATCTCCTCTTGAAATTCAATGGCATTATAGTCGCTGAATCCAACACGATCAACATTCTGGCGGTTACCATTGACCAGAAACTGAACAGGAGTAGCGATATAAATATCATGGCTACAAGAGCGGGTCAGAGGCTCGGAATCCTGCGGCGAGTAACTCACCTCCTGACTCCCCAAAGGCGGTCCACCATATAAAACGCACACGTCAGAAATGTGAAGGAACACTCTCCATTTTCCTGGATAAGTGCAGCTCCAAAAACACTCAAGAATCTTGACACCACCCAGGACAAAGCAGCCCGCTTAATTGGCACCCCATTCACCAACATTCACTCCCTCCACCACCGACGCACAGTGGTAGCAGTGTGTACCATCTACAGGATGCACTGCAGCAATGCACCATGGCTGCTTAGGCAGCACCTTCTAAACCCGAGACTTCTACCAGCTGGAAGAACGAGATCAGCAAATTACTGGGAACACCGTCACATGCAAGTACCCCTCCAAGCCACACAACATCTTGACTTGGAACTATATCACCGTTCCTTCACTGTCGCTGGGTCAAAATTCTTGAACTCCCTCCCGAACAGCACTGCGGGTATTCCTACCCCATGTGGACTGCAGCGGTTCAAGAAGGCAGCTCACCATCACCGTCTCAAGGGAAATTAGGGATGGGCAATAAATCATGGCTTAGCCAGCGACGTTTACATTCCATGCATGAATAAAAAGAAATATATGAACCATCGTCAATTATATTTTTTTAAATGGGTCGGGATAACCAGTGCATGGGAGGCATTCTGTAGTTTATTGTTAAATTGTTCATGGCAACTAGTACGCAGGTTGCAGGAATTGCATTAATTGCATAAAAATTGACATATAAAAGAAAACACAGTTCAAGAATTTACTGTTATTTAAAGTTGAAATGAAAAATAACACATTTTTGTAGAAGTTACAGTTGATTTTTTAATTGGGCGCAATAACCAATACAGAAGGGAATAAAGTTACAGTTATTGTTACATTGGACATGATGACCAATATCCCGAGGCAGAAAGCTGTATATAATTGTTGAGTTGGAGATTATAACCAAGAAACTCCCAACATATAGCCCACCAGCCAGAACCCAGCTCGCCGAAGTCTTCCATCTGGCCCGCAGATATAAACTGTATTGCAGCCCTTTCTCATCCTTGTCAGAGGCCTATGCCTGCAGATGGAAAATTTATAATTGTGGTCCTCTTGCAGATCAGCTTTAAAATAACATTGTCAGTTTCACAATTGACAGCTGTTGGCATCAGGGACAGTGGTTTCCAAACCTCCCACATGCCAAAGACTTGCAGGTTGATAGGTAAATTGGCCATTAGCAATTGCCCCTAGTATAGATAGGGAAATATAGGGACAGGTGGGGATGTGGTAGGAATATGGGATTAGTGTAGGATTAGTATAAATGGGTGGTTGATGGTCGGCACAGACTCAGTGGGCTGAAGGGCCTGTTTCAGTGCTGTATCTCTAAATCTAAATCTAAATCAAACCTCGGATTGATTCAGCAAATTTCGGTAGAAAATGCCCCATATCTATCCGAAGTTCCAAAAGCGCCTGATGTCAGCATCTGTCAGCTGTGATATTTGCAATGCAATTTTTAAGTAGTTTATGAACCACAAAACCCAGTGTTCCCGCGCTCAGCAACTGTCAGAGAGAGAGGAGGAGGACAGAGGGAGAGAGGGAGAGAGAGAGAGCGAGAGTGGAACCGAGAGAGAGGGGGGAGAAAGAAAAAGGGGGAAAACGGGTGAGAGAGAGGGAGATTAGGGACGTAGAGAGTGCAGGGCGACAGAGAGAGTAAGGGAGGGGGGAAACAAAGGGAGAGAGAGACAAAGAGACAGATAATGACAGAGATAGAGGGAGGTGGGCACATAGAGTGAGGGGGCAGAGAGGGAGAGAGGGAGGGGGCAGAGAGAAACAGAAATATCAAGGGGCGGGTGGGTAGAGAGAACGAAGACATCACAAAGTGGGGTGAACAGCACAGAGAGGGGGCACAGAGAGTAGGGACACAGAGAGCTGAGACGCAAAGTAGGTGGACAGAGGAAGAGAGGGAGACAGAGACAGTGAGGTAAAGAGAGTTATCAAGATCATTCCTGGCAGATGGACATTTATTGGGAATACTGGACATGGGTGCAAATGTGTGGGAAATTATTGACTACTTGAGCAAGCAGAAAAAAAAAAGGTCAGGTCTCTCACGAAATCAGTGTCCAACAGAGTGATGAGAAAGTAAATCAATAAATGCATTCTTCTCATTTAAAGTTGCTGTAAAAAAACTGCACATTTGATGTTTTGATTAATAGTAAGGTATGTTCAAATGCTTTTATCTTTCCAAAACTGTCGTACCGGCCCTCTATGCAAGACAGACAAATGCCACGTCCCCTACGCAAGAAGTTTGGAAAACCCTGTTGTAATGAGTACACAAGGGAATCAAGTTACATTTAATTGTTTAATTGGACATCCTAACCAATAAATACCGGGGTAAAGTTATAATTAAGTGTTAATCTAATCCTGATAACGAATACATGTGGTATGACTTTACAATCAAATTATTTTGGACACGGAAACCCATGCACAGGGCCATAACGTTTAAGACAAGTGTTAAATTTGATCTGATAAATGAAATGTCGGGAATATATTTACATTAATTTGTACAATTGCCCATGACATGAACACTTGCTAATGAATTAAGTTTTTTTGTTAAATTGGTCGGGATAACGAGTGCATGGGGGGCGGGATAGCTGTAAGTTATTGTTAAATTGAAAACGACAGTTAGTACGCAGGTTGCAGGCATTGCACTTAATCATAAAAATTGACAAATTAAGAAAAACACAGATTGAAAAGTAACTTGTTTAAAGCTGAAATGCAAAATAATGCACTGTTGTAAAAGTTACCGTTAAGTGTTATATTTTTCCTGATGGAGCACACGTGGAAAATCCGTGACATTTAATTGTTAATTGTTCCTGAGGACTGATATACAGGGTAATAACGTTGCAGGTGACTGCCGAATTTGGCTGACTAAGCAATGCACAGGGGGATAAGTCAGTGTTGATTGTTTAATTGGCTGTGATAGCCAATCAACATCTGAATAAGGGGGGTGGTGGGGCACTAATTTGCAGCTATTTGTTACTTTAGACATTATAACCAATACGTGATTGAGTAAAATTCCAATTAATTGTTAAACTAGACGTGATAACTAATACATAGGATATACTGTTACACTCAATTAATTTTGGAAATGATGACTGATGCTCAGAGCCATAAAGTTTCATTAATTAGCTAATTTTTCCCTGTTAAATACCTTGCCAGTGATACTTTTACGTGGATTGGTTCAGTTGCAGTTAACATGGACACAAACTGTAGGAACTTCACGTCACCTTCCTATTAAGTACTTTACAGCCTTCTGGACGCAACATTGATTTAAGACAGTGACTCACAATTTGATTTGTTCAAATCATGTGCCAGTCTAAATCTTTTTTTCATGTTTTTGCTTTCGGAGACAGCTGTTCATTGCTCTGCATTAACACTCTCTCTGGAGAAATACTTAGCATTTTTTTTTTACAACTTTTACCACTCTCTCTGCCTTTTATTCCATGACATCTTTGTTATCTAAACTTTCCCAACTTCTACCCTATCACAGATCTTCACTTTTGTTCCTCTTCCCCTTTCCCCATTCTCTTGCTCAAAACATATTACGATTCTAACCTTTGCAAGTTTTTATGAAACGTCACCTTCATGAAACATTCAGTTTGCTTCGCTCTCTACAGATACTGTCAGGCTTGTTGAGTATTTCTAGCACTTCATGTGATTTTCTTTTCGGATTTGCAGAATTCACAGTGTTTTGCTTTTATTTTAGGATTATATTTTTTACATTTGACTTGCTAACAATGCACAAGTGAAGACAGTTACGGTTCATTGTCATGTTAGGCTTGAGGACAGATATAGTTTTGAATGAAGCTGTTGGTATGGTTTATTAGGACATAAAATGCAGTACATGGGTTAATTGCCAAACTGGACATAATAAATGATGCACAGCTTTAGTGTGGCTCAATTGATTATTGCATAATACACAAGAGGAAATGTTTTTAACTTTAATATGATAAATTTTATACAGGTGCAGAAAATTGCACTTCCTTGTAGTACTTGATTTTGACAAACATTTTGTAAGTGAAAAAGTAACTGTTAATAAAATAATTTATCTGTTAAACCGGTTGTGATGACGAGAGCACATGTGTCTAATGCTAGCCTGAATTCTTAAATTGTGTTTGATATTCTATATTCTTTCTTTTTTTTTTTTCTTTTGTGCCTCCTTATCTCGAGAGACAATGGATACGCGCCTGGAGGTGGTCAGTGGTTTGTGAAGCAGCGCCTGGAGTGGCTATAAAGGCCAATTCTGGAGTGACAGGCTCTTCCACAGGTGCTGCAGAGAAATTTGTTTGTTGGGGCTGTTGCACAGTTGGCTCTATATTCTATATACAGGGGAGTAAAGTGACAGTTATCGTTATATTGGACTTGATCACCAATACGCAGTGGAATAGAGTTACAATTAGTGTTAAGTGTATATCTGAACCAATACACATCTGAATAAATTTGCAGGTTATCGTTAATTTGCTATTGATAAGCAATATGCCATTGAAGTCATTTACAGGTAATTGTTGAATTGCATTTACAGAGAACAGTAGCAAGTAAAATTAGTTATATTTTCATGCATTACCTCATGGTATGTTGCGTATAATAGTTTGCACACACGTTACAACATTTCATCAAATTATAAAAATGAACATATTAAGCAACAAGAAGTGAATTGAATTGTCGTTCGTTAAGTTTAAGACCATAAATAATGCTCTGGTGCATAGAGTTACTATTAATTGTTATAGTGCGGTTGCTAAAAATATACAGGGAGCTAAGTTTGCAATGAATTGTTGAATTGGATATGATAGTCAATGCGGAGGGCATGAAGATATTGTGAGTAGTTAAATTGGACAGCATAACTGGTACACAGGATGTAAAGTTGCAGTTAATTGTCATATTGTGCTTTTTGTATTATACGTGGTTAAAATCTTACAATTATTTCTTAATTATATCTTGATGAACGAAGATACAGAAACATATGTTTACATATGAATTAATATGAATTAATGAACTAATTGAGCATAATGCACAATTGAATAAATTTACATTTAATTGGTAAATTGGAACTAATCTAATATTCAGAATATCAAGTTAAAATTAATTGAGTATTGCAACTGACAACTGCTGCATAGGGAATAAAGTTAGAATTGATAGTTCAATTGGGCTTGCCAACGGAGACAACGTGGAATAAAGTTACGGGTTAGGTTTAATGGGACATGATAACCACTGCAAAGTATAATAATGTTACTGTTAACTTTAACATTTGACCTCATAGGCAGAACACAAAGCTCACAGTTAATCGTTCAAATGAAAAAGATAAGTGCATGACATAATAACATTAGTTAGTATTTAACTGATTGTGACAACCAGTGCATCGGGTAGATTGGTACACTTATTTCTGATGTTGGTCGCGATAACTGATGCAGAATTACGATTAAGAATACTTGGGGAAGAATGTTAGAGGTAATTTACAGTTATTCTTAGATTGTCATTGATAACTGCTGCTCAGTGGAATAAATTCAACATTAATTCCGAAATTGTGCTTATCAACTAATGTATAAGGAACTAAGGTTACTGTCGGTTGTTATATGAGCATGATAATCGATCCTCCACGGAATAAAGTTAGTTATTGTTAAATTCTGCTTAGGAACTCTTCACAGGGGAAGCAGATTACAGCTAATTGTTAAATTGATCTTGGTGACCAATATTCAATAGAATGAAGTTACTTATTTTAGATTGGGCCAAACAAGCAATACACGGGGAAATAAATTTGCAGTAGATAGTTCAATTGGGCATGATAATTAATACGGTGGCTAGAAGTGCTATGGTAAATTGTAAAATTGGTTATATTAATCAATGCTGTTGTTAAGACAAATCACTTCTTCCCAAACAGCTCTCGGAAAGTAGACACCATGTCACAGTTTCACCAGTGTTTCAAATATCCCTCACTCCGACCAGATCAGTATCACTGTCTGAAAACTTATGGTAAACAACCAACTTGCATTTCTATCCATTTATTAACATAGAAAAGGCGCAAAGAGTTTCACAGGGGCATTCATCAATGAGAAAATTTACACCGGGTCGTAGGAGTTAATAGGAGAGATGAATCAATGCTATGTCAAAGTGCTCGGCTTGAAGGAGCATAGAACATAGAACATAGAACATTACAGCGCAGTACAGGCCCTTCAGCCCTCGATGTTGCGCCGACCTGTGAAACCATCTGACCTACACTATTCCATTTTCATCCACATGTCTATCCAATGACCACTTAAATGCCCTTAAAGTTGGCGAGTCTACTACTGTTGCAGGCAGGGCGTTCCACGCCCCTACTACTCTCTGAGTAAAGAAACTTCCTCTGACATCTGTCCTATATCTTTCACCCCTCAACTTAAAGCTATGTCCCCTCGTATTTGCCATCACCATCCAAGGAAAAAGGCTCTCACTATCCACCCTGTCCAACCCACTGATTATCTTATATGTCTCTATTAAGTCACCTCTCCTCCTCCTTCTCTCTCACGAAAACAACCTCAAGTCCCTCAGCCTTTCCTCGTAAGACCTTCCCTCCATACCAGGCAACATCCCAGTAAATCTCCTCTGCACCTTTTCCAAAGCTTCCACATCCTTCCTATAATGCGGTGACCAGAACTGCATGCAATACTCCAATTGCGGCTGCACCAGAGTTTTGTACAGCTGCAGCATGACCTCGTGGCTCCTAAACACGATCCCCCTACTAATAAAAGCTAACACACCATATGCCTTCTTAACAGCTCTATTAACCTGGGTGGCAACTTTCAGGGATTTATGTACCTGGACACCAAGATCTCTCTGCTCATCTACACTACCAAGAATCTTCCCATTTGCCCAGTATTCTGCAATCCTGTTACTCCTTCCGAAGTGAATCACCTCACACTTTTCCGCATTAAACTCCATTTGCCATCTCTCAGCCCAGTTCTGCAGCCTATCTATGTCCCTCTGTAACCTACAACATCCTTCGGCACTATCCACAACTCCACCGACCTTCGTGTCATCCGCAAATTTACTAACCCACCCTTCTACGCCCTCATCCATGTCATTTATAAAAATGAGAAACAGCAGTGGCCCCAAAACAGATCCTTGCGGTACACCACTAGAAACTATACTCCAGGATGAACATTTACCATCAACCACCACCCTCTGTCTTCTTTCAGCTAGCCAATTTCTGATCCAAAGCACTAATTCACCTTCAATCCCATACTTCTGTATTTTCTGCAATAGCCTACCGTGGGGAACTTTATCAAACACCTTACTGAAATCCATATAGACCACATCCACGGCTTTACCCTCATCCACCTGTTTGGTCACCTTGTCAAAAAACTCAATAAGGTTTGTGAGGCACGACCTACCCTTCACAAAACCGTGCTGACTATCTCTAAAGATGATTATAAATCCTATCTCTTATCACCTTTTCCAACATTTTACCCACAACCAAAGTAAGGCTCACAGGTCTATAATTACCAGGGCTGTCTCTACTCCCCTTCTTGAACAAGGGGACAACATTTGCTATCCTCCAGTCTTCCGGCACTATTCCTGTCGACAATGACGACATAAAAATCAAGGACAAAGGCTCTGCAATCTCCTCCCTGGCTTCCCAGAGAATCCTAGGATAAATCTCATCTGGCCCAGGGGACTTATCTATTTTCACACTTTCCAAAATTGCTAACACCTCCTCCTTGTGAACCTCAATCCCATCTAGCCTAGTAGTCTGTATCTCAGTATTCTCCTCGACAACATTTTCTTTCTCCACTGTAAATACTGACGAACAATATTCATTTAACACTTCCCCTATCTCCTCCGATTCCACACACAACTTCCCACTACTATCCTTGATTGGCCCTAACCTATCTCTAGTCATTCTTTTATTCCTGACATACCTATAGAAAGCCTTAGGGTTTTCTTTGATCCTGTCCACCAATGACTTCTCGTGTCCTCTCCTTGCTCTTCTTTTCTCTCCCTTTAGATCCTTCCTGGCTAGCTTGGAACTCTCAAGCGCCCTAACTGAGCCTTCACGTCTCATCCTAACATAAGCCTTCTTCTTCCTCTTGACAAGCTCTTCAACTTCTTTAGTAAACCACGGCTCCCTCGCTCGACAACTTCCTCCCTGCCTCACAGGTACATACTTATCAAGGACACGCAGTAGCTGCTCCTTGAATAAGCTCCACATTTCGATTGTGCCCATCCCCTGCAGTTTCCTTCCCCATCCTACGCATCCTAAATCTTGCCTAATCGCATCATAATTTCCTTTCCCCCAGCTATAATTCTTGCCCTGCTGTATATGCCTGTCCCTGCCCATCGCTAAGGTAAACCTAACCGAATTGTGATCACTATCACCAAAGTGCTCACCAACTTCTAAATCTAACACCTGGCCGGGTTCATTACCCAGTACCAAATCCAATGTGGCATCGCCCCTGGTTGGCCTGTCTACATACTGTGTCAGAAAACCCTCCTGCACACACTGGACAAAAACAGACCCATCTCAAGTACTCGAACTATAGTATTTCCAGACAATATTTGGAAAGTTAAAGTCCCCCATAACCACTACCCTGTTACTCTCGCTCCTGTCAAGAATCATCTTTGCTATCCTTTCCTCTACATCTCTGGAACTATTCGGAGGTCTATAGAAAACTCCCAACAGGGTGACCTCTCCTCTCCTCTCCTGTTTCGAACCTCGGCCCAGACTACCTCAGTAGACGCGTCCTCAAACGTCCTTTCTGCCGCTGTAATACTTTCCTTGATTAACAATGCCACACCCCCCCTCTTTTACCATCTTCTCTGTTCTTAGTGAAACATCTAAATCCCGGAACCCGCAACATCCATTCCTGTCCCTGCTCTACCCATGTCTCTGTAATGGCCACAACATCGAGATCCCAGGTACCAACCCATGCTGCAAGCTCACCCACCTTATTCCGGATGCTCCTGGCGTTGAAGTAGACACATTTTAAACCAAGCTCTTGCTTGCCAGTGCCCTCTTGTGTCCTTATAACCTTATCCCTGACCTCACTACTCTCAACATCCTGCACACTGGAACTACAATTTAGGTTCCCATCCCCCTGCTGAATTAGTTTAAACCCCCCCCGAAGAGCACTAGCAAATCTCCCCCCCAGGATATTGGTACCCCTCTGGTTCAGGTGAAGACCATCCTGTTTGTAGAGGTCCCACCTACCCCAGAAAGAGCCCCAATTATCCAGGAAACCAAAACCCTCCCTCCTACACCATCCCTGCAGCCACGTGTTCAACTCCTCTCTCTCCCTATTCCTCTCTTCGCTAGCACGTGGCACGGGCAACAACCCAGAGATAACAACTCTGTTTGTTCTCGCTCTAAGCTTCCACCCTAGCTCCCTGAATTTCTGCCTTAAATCCCCATCTGTCTTTCTACCTATGTTGTTGGTGCCTATGTGGACCACGACTTGGGGCTGCTCCCCCTCCCCCTTGAGGATCCCAAAAACACGATCCGAGACATCACGTACCCTGGCACCTGGGAGGCAACACACCAACCGTGAGTCTCTCTCGTTCCCACAAAACCTCCTATCTGTTCCCCTAACTATGGAGTCCCCAATGACTAATGCTCTGCTCCTCTTACCCCTTCCCTTCTGAGCAACAGGGACAGACTCTGCGCCAGAGACCTGTATCCCATTGCCTACCCCTGGTAAGTCGTCTCCCCCAACAGTATCCAAAACGGTATACCTGTTGTTGAGGGAAACGGCCACAGGGGATCCCTGCACTGCCTGCTGGTTCCCTCTCCTTCCCCTGACGGTAACCCATCTACCTTCTTCTTTTACCTAAGGTGTGACTGCCTCCCGATAACTCCTCTCAATAATCCCCTCTGCCTCCCGAATCTTATTGAGAGAGGCAGAACGCAATGTTCTTTCTGGGCTTCAGGACAGTGTATCAAGCAAAAACAAAAGACACAAATCAACCCCTTGAACGCGCCAATACATGCGCGCCTGCACAAAAGTTTTAAAGGAGCTGTCCACTTAAATATCGTACCCTACACGCTCGAGAAAAATAATCAGATGGCAATGAGATTTAACATGGGAATTCCTGGCGTGGAGCGATGGAAATAGAGAAATTTGAAGGTGCACAGTGTTCTCAGAGGGTTGCAGCGGCTGGAAGAGTTGATCATTTTTGGGTAGATTGTCGGAGCTGCAGGAGGTTATCGAGACAGGGCGAGAAGAAGGATTGCAGGAGGTTAGAGAGATAAAAAGAGTGGTATGTTCTAGAAGACGTTACAGAAATAGCAAGTATTGTAGGACTGGAGGAGCTTACAGAGATCGAGGAGTGTGCCAGGCAGTGATTTGTAAATGAGGAAATTATTTTAAAATCCAAATGTTGTGGGCCCAGGAGCCGATGTCGATCTGTGATCAAAGGAGTTGATGGATGAACTGGACTTGATAAAACTTACAATGTGGAACAACATGAATGCTTCATTGTGTATTACATAACATTCATGTCCTCAGTACTATTGAATGGCCGGAATGCATTTATTACAGGCGGCCGCATTGTGCTCTACGTCCTTTTTCCTCTCTACCACATTGAAGGAAGCATGGGTATGGCATCTCTCTGGAAGGAGTCAGAAAAATGATAAACCAGCTGGCCTGCTGCTCACTCCAGCTGATATAATCTTCCGCTCCCTCCTCTGCTTTTTTGACCAATTGCCTGTCCACCATTTTCACAGGTGGCTAACCAGACTAAAGCAAATGAGTAAGAAACATAGAAACACATGCTTACGACATGGAGGGAGGCCATTGAGCCCATGGTATCAGCGCCGTCTATAAAGGGCCTATCCCTGGATAAGCAGCGCCACTTCCAACCAACAGTCATGAAACAGATAAATGTAATTGTGTCAACCCCTGCTAACCACAATGATGATCTGGCATCCTGCAGTTGCGATGAGAGGAGACTCGGTTGCGGGCAGGATAGTTTCCACCACCTCACTGGCAACGGATATTTCATCCTATTCCATCCTAGCCCACAGCGAGTTTCCATACTCCACTGGTCAGCTGCCGCTAGTGGCTGCCCCACCCACCACACTGCGGGGCGGTGGTCCAGCCTCCACCAAAATCCCACTCCCACAGAATCACAGAATTGGAAGTAGTCTATTTGGCCGGTTCTGTCTGCGCTGGCCCTCCAAAAAGAGTTATTTAGCTAGTGCGACTCCCCTGCCTTCTTCTCAGAGCCGTGCACATTCTTCTTTTTCACATAAAAATACAATTCCATCTTGAATGCCACAGTTAAACCAGCCTCCACCAAACTATAAAACAGTGCATTTCAGATACTAACAACTCACTGCATGAATAAGTTTTCCCTCATGAAGCTGTTGCTCCCATGCCAATTGCCTTAAATATGCGTGCTCTTATTCTCGATCCTTCCAGCAATGGTCGCAAATTTGTTCCCTACCTACTCTGGCCAGATCCATGATCTTCAACACCTCTATCAAACCTAACATCATCCTTCTCTATTCGAACAGAAACTAATCCAACTTCTCCAATCTATCCATGTAATTGAAGTTTTCATCCCTGGAACCATTTTCGTGAATCTTTTCTGCACGCTTTCCAATGCTTTCACATTGTTATGAACGACCACTCCAGTCAAAGCTCCCAATCAAAATAGACGATTCTGATGGTGGTGGGAGAAACGCACTGTTAGTTGAATCCTGTCGCTCCACAGATCGCCTAACATATCATTTAAACTTTCCAAATTAAAGGAAGGCCCAGCCAAATTGTGCCATCTATTGAACCCCCAACGAGGCTAATCAAACCATGTGTCTTTTAATCAGCAAATTAACTGTTTAATTAGAAAAACTAAATTCTAATACAATACTAAGACAGAAACAACATTTACAATAGGAAAAAAATAGAGTCCTTGCAAATTTACAGTCCAATTTGTCAACAGTGGATTGAAAACAGCTACTTGAAGGTAAATCATTGACAGAGCTCTGTGAGAGATTATTGCAGGTTCAGAAGAATTATATTCCCATAAGGCAATTAGTTAGACACACAAATTTAGAACCTATTGGATGTCATGGAGCTTTACAAGTAGCATAATGGAAAAAGGCAGGCTTACATCAGATGCTGACTGCAGAAAATTTGCACGTTTATAGAAAGTTCTCGCGTGAAATTAGAAAGGAAATTACACAGGCAAAGAGACGGCATGAAAATATATTGCAAATGTAATGTGAAGGAAAAATCAAAGAGGTTTGCAATTTATAAATAGAAAAAAGATAACTTAGGAAAGAACAGGGTCCAGTAAGTTCAAAATTGGTAACGTGTGTGGAGGTTGAAGACATGTGCAATGGGATAAACATAGTGACAGAGGAACTATGAAGGTATTTAACATCTTTGAAAGTGAATGAATCGCCACAACCATATGAAGTTTATCCAAGGAATTTTAAAGAATGCAGGTTTCAAATAGTGGGCCATCTTACCATGATTTTCCACACCACTCTACTTGCAAGTGTAGTGCTGGTGAACTGGAGGAGTGCTAACGTTCGACCAAATTTCCTGGTTTCTATACCGTTATTGATATAGATCAAAGAATTATAATTAAAGGCAGCCCCATGATTGAGCATATTGCAGCTGATTGTTTGATAGTCAGGAGGATAATGTTGACGACTGGAAAATATCAATGGATTGGTCAATTGGGCATAGCAATTGGAACGGAGATTATGCATTTGGAATGATCAATTATGCAAGATAAAATAGGGTATCTTACCCCATTTCTCTCAATATATTTGGTTAGCAAAAATCTGTCAATCTCAGGTTTAGTTATTGTAAATTGATTCAACATCAAATGTCCAGCACCGTGTTGTTGCCCATTTTCTTAGCCTCTCCAAGTCTGTCTGAAGCCTAATACATCTTCCTCACAACTTACATTTCCACCTAGCTTTGTGAAAGCAGCAAATTTGTAAATATTACGATTGTGTCCCACGTTCAAATCAATTATGTACATTGTGAACAGTTGTGGCCCGATCACTGATCCTTGTGGTAAGTCATTACTCGCAGCCTGATATGCTGTGAATGACCCAGTTATTCCTGCGCTATGCTTTCTGTCTGTTAACCAAGTCTCAATCCATACTAATACTTCACCATGTGCTCTAATTTTGTTTACTAACCTCCTGTGCAGAACCTTACCAAAAGCCTTCTGAAAACCAAAATGCACCACATCCACTGGCTCTCCTTTATCTATGCTACAAGTAACATGCACAGAAAAAAAAAACTCCAGCATGTTTGTTAAGCATAATTTCCCTTTCATAAATGCATGTTGGCTGTGTCCAATTTTACCATTAATGTCTAAGTGTCCAGATTTCACATCCTTTGTAATAGATTCTTACATTTCCCTACTAGTGATGTGAAACTAACAGGTCTGTACTCCATTGTCCCTGTCCCTCCCTTCATAAATGGTGGCGTTGCATTTGCTACTTTCCACTCTGCATGAACATTTCCAGAATCTATACAACTTTGAAAGACAGCCGCCAGTGCATCTATTATCTCTAAAGCCACCTCCTTCAGCATTCTGGGATGTAGCTCATCTGGTTCTGGGGATTTGCCAACCTACAATCCATTTAACTTTTCAAGTATTCTCTCTTTCCTAATACTGATTTCTTTCATTTCCTCAGTTTCACAAATCCCTTAGTTGCCTAATATTTCTGGGAGATTTTCCATATGTTCTTCCACCACTTCTTTGTTCTCCAGTATGCATTTTCCTGTCGCCACTTATAACATTTGGGCGGTACAGTGGCGCAGTGGTTAGCACCGCAGCCTCACAGTTCCAGGGACCCGGGTTCGATTCCGGGTACTGCCTGTGTGGAGTTTGCAAGTTCTCCCTGTGTCTGCGTGGGTTTTCTCCGGGTGCTCCGGTTTCCTCCCACAAGCCAAAAGACTTGCAGGTTGATAGGTAAATTGGCCATTATAAATTGTCACTAGTATAGGTATGTGGTAGGGAAATATAGGGACAGGTGGGGATGTTTGGTAGGAATATGGGATTAGTGTAGGATTAGTATAAATGAGTGGTTGATGCTTGGCACAGACTCGGTGGGCCGAAGGGCCTGTTTCAGTGCTGTATCTCTAATCTAATCTAAATCTAATTTGTCCTCGCTAATCTTTTCCTTTTCACATACCTAAAGAAGCTTTACTTTCTGCCTTTATGTTTCTCACTATCTTGCATTCATAGTCTCTTTTCCTTTTCTTTGTCAGTTACTTGGTAATCCTTTTCTGTATTCTAAGTTGTTCTCAATCCTCAGGCTTACTTTATTTTTCTTCTCATGGAATCCTTATAAGCCCCTCCCTATCATCTAATGCACTTTTTAACTTCATGTGTTAGCCCAGTTGATTTACTTTCCTAATTGGATGCTTGTGCATTATAGGAACATGCATTTGCTGCATACCAGACCAGGAGCAGTCCATCTGCCAGGAATGATCTTGATAACTCTCTTTACCTCACTGTCTCTGTGGGTGGACAGAGGAAGAGAGGGAGAAAGTATCCTATCTTATGGAGTGGTCGAGTCTGGGGGTGGAAGAGACTTTTATCCTGGGTTGCTATTTTACTACAGGGAAGGGTCTTCTATCCCAGGGAGTAGAGAGTGTTTCTGGATGTCACCTATGCCAGGGAATGGCCCAAGTCTGGGGAGCGTCATTTCCCACAGAATCGCTTGAGTTCTGGATTATCTCCTTCCCAGAGAGTGTGCAAAGTCTAGGGTGGTATCCTATCCTGGAATGTCGTCTGAGTGCAGGGCATGTCCTTCCATGGAGAGTGGTCTGACCCTGGGTTCCCCTACACCATCTAGGCTCAGTTGCCTCCCATCCTGTACAGTGATGCGATGTTACGGTCTTCAATCTGGCGAGTCGTTTGGGAATGGGGAGACTCCTACCCAGGTGTATGTACAAATTTGAGGCTGCCACCTTTCCCTGAAGTGGTCTGAGTCAGGAGATCTCCTGTCCCATCAGTAAAATGAGTCTGGAATGATTTCGAATCCCACACTATAGCCTGAGTCTGGAGTGGCCTCGCCTTTCCTGACAATTGGTCTGAGTCTTAGGACATCTCCTATCCTTGAAGCATTCCGAGTGTGGGGGTATCGTCGCCTAGAATGGGAATGGTCTAGTTCCAGGGACATGGTCTGCTATCCAGGGGTGTGGTAGGAGTCCAGGACTTTTCCTACTCCAGGCTATGGTGCAAATCCATGGTTATCTCTTTTCCCGATGAGTGGTCTAAGTCCAGCGTGGTCTTCTATCTTGATGATTGGACTAGGTTAAGTGGATCTCCTTTACCGAGGACTGCTTGAAGCCCTGGAGGTCTCCTATCACTGGGAGTGGTTTAAGTCAGAAGGGTGTTTCCTATCCAGGGAAATGCTGCAAACCCTGAGCGCTGATCCAATCATCAGTTGCAACAGCGAGTCAAAGTCTGATGTGGAAAACCCGTTGGCCAACAATAAACCTGTACACAAGATGTGTGAAACAGTGCCAGCCTCTTTAAAATAGCTAACATGCTGAATCACCTTCTGAAAGCAGTCTGCTGCTCATACCTTCTTCGAGCTCTGCAAAACTTGCTATGGGCTGGGTGGAGATGGGTCGAAGTCCTAGTTAGATTGGTTTTAATCCCTGACGTCCAAAGAACTCATTCATGGAGCTAAGATTTAGACCTTACTGCCTGCGCTCAGAGACAGAGAATGTTTGATCAGTAATCTCTAATCTTTTTTCCCTTCTCTCTTAAAGTAAATTTAATAGCGATTGTCATCCCGTCCAAGGGAAAGTGCGTCCTCTCCACCTGTATCACTTACTACCTGGTGGTGATGGCAACGGCTGATCTACTTGTCATTATCACTGAAGTCATACTGAACTACATTAAATATTATTTTCTGGGATCATTCTTAGACATCACTCCTGTATGCAGTGTTATCCTTGTCCTGACTTGTGCATCCAGAGACTGTTCTATCTGGTTCACCATCACTTTCACCTTTTATCGGTTTGTCACCATTTGTTTCCAGATGCCGAAAACAAAACATTGCACCAAGTAAACGACGGTGGTGGTTCTAGCAACAACCTGCATTTTGTTCTGTTTAAAACACGTCCTTTTCTACTTTGCTTATGAACCTGCAGAGATAACAGACAATGTTTTGTGGTTCTGTTCTACAGAGCCAAGCTATTACACAGAGCCCAGATGACTGGAATTTGCCAGGTTTGATACGGTTTTAACCCCATTACTCCCATTCCCTTTAATTCTGTTGCTCAATGCTTTGACAGTTAGAAAATGTGTTTGGCCAGTCGAGTGTGTTAGGGTTTGAGGGGTCAGAGCAAGGGAGAGAATCGCAGTGACACAGAGATGGAGAGCAGAAGGAAGTCTGTAAGTTTGCACTTTACCATATCTGGCAGCTTCATATTTCTGTGATTCATATTTGTTTTATATTACTTTAATGTCACAAATGCAATGGATTATGAATCGGGGTATACGTTTGGACAAGTTGGATTTATGCTGTCTAATTTAAGCTGTTGTACAAACACATTTATTTATGGGGCGACTCAGTCCAGGTTCAGAGAGCAGTTTAAGAGTGTATTGAAATATCCGGTAACATCAATTATTCAGTCAATTCATAAATATCGTAACCAATAGCAGCCCAAAGATCCAAAGGGTAATGGGCAAGAGCTAACAACCAGAGTCGTGGAATGAAAGTGGGAAGAACAGTAAAAAAAAAGCGCTAAAGTGCTTTTAGAAATGTTTAAAATATAACAAACAGCTGGAGGACAGCAATTACACTGGGAGGAGGTGTCAGACTCCAACAGCCCCTGGTTCACGCCAGACACGAGCGAGTTTAGATTCCTCAATGCTTCCTCCAGCTATGGTGAAGTTTCACAGAACTTAGTTTATACAGAAGGCCTAGGGGAACCTAAAAAGTCACAGATTTAATCACAGCGACGAGTGGAAACTCTGGAGAGCAGCACATTTGAACACATAGGTTGACAGGATTCATGGGCAGACACAGCTTTAAGCGCTGCAAGGGACGTGGGGGTGGGGGCGGTGGGCGTTGGAGGGGAATATGGACACAGGGTCTGGGAGGAACATTGGATGGGCACACTTATAAAGTCAAGGCCTGTGTACATCCGTAACAGTTGCAACTTTAAACACAGGACTGGGAAAAACAACCTGGACAGTCACATGAACATAGGGCCTGGGGAGGTGGTGGAACACTGGACAGTCACTGTTAGTGGCTGCGGTGAACCCGAGCAGTAACAAGTTTAAACACAGGGCCTGGGAGAAAATTTGGAAAGTCATATCTTTGTGAACAGGACCTGGGCGTGGTGTGTCTATTGTCTGAACTGCCAGATATTTAAGCACAATGTCTGTGGTCAGGGACTGCGCAACATTTCCACGTTTAAGCAGACAGTCTTTGGGTAACCCCTCTGTATATGGTTAATTCCAATGGCAGGGAACTCTCACTGCAGCTTGATATGGGTTGTGCATTACCTCAACACTATGCCAGCCTTGGAGTGTTAGTGTATGGTCCTCAGTACTGCACTCGAGGTTGGGAGGGTCGCATAATAGAACACTCAGCTGGTGATTCAGTGTGAGTGTGTGGGCCTCACGAGAACAGTCGGAATGAGTGATCAGACTATCTCAGCATTAGGCTGGAGATTGAGAGTGATAGCGTGGACCTCAATACTACACGGGCTAAAGGGATTAGACCTACTGCACGAGGCTGGGGATTGAGTGTGATTGTATGGGAATCACTACAAATGTTGGTATTAAAGGATTAGATTAACTCAGCATTTTATTGGGGAATGAGTGTGAATGCATGGTCTTCAGTGCAAAATCAGACCACACGAGACGTGGGCTTCAGTAGCACGTACAGTAGATTGGGATCAGAATGGCTTAGCACTAGATTGGGATTGACTGTGAGTGTGCCATGCTCAGCACCAAGCACGAGACCATCTCAGTACTAAGCTGCGGATTGAGTGTCACTGTGTGGGCTTCAGTATCGCACTCAGCTTGTGAGCAATCAGATTAGCTCAGCACTCAGCAGGGGATTCAATGTTTCAATGTGTCATAGACACATTTACTAGACAGAAGGAGGCAATTTAGTCTAGCGAGTCTATGCTGGCGCTCCTGAGTGCAATCCAGTCAGTTTTATTTCCCAGATCAATATCCTAGACTGCAGATGTATTTCATTCAAGTGTCCATCCAATAATATTATTACGTATTTGATTGTCTCTGCTCGGAACATTCTCATAGGAAGAGAGATCCATGTCATTACCACCCACAGTTTTAAAAGTATTACCTGGTATTTTCTGATCAAACCCTTAAATCTGTTGCACCACGTCCTTGTACCATTAGCTAATGCTGATGAGTGATGTTGTACAGTCCTCGTACCACACTTGGGTGTGATGAATAAGATTCCATTTGGTTTAGAGTGCGGATGAGTGCAAGTGTGTGGGCCTCAGTGCCACACTTGCAAATGGGTAATTTATTAAACTGGTTCAGCATTAGGCATGGGATTGATGGTGTGGTCCTCAGTACATCAAATATACAAAGGGAGCAAACTGGCTCAGCATTGCATTTAAGGTCAATGACTGCTACTTCATTGGCATCTACCTGACAATGTGGAAAATTGCCCAGGTAAATCCTCTACACAAAAACAGGACAGACCCAACGTGGTTAATTACCACAACATCAGTCTACTCTCGATCATCACTAAAATTATGGAAGGTGTCATCGACAGGGCTATCCAGCGGCACTTACTCAGTAATATCCTGTTCACTGACGCTCAATTTAGGTTTTGGCAGGGCAACTAAACCCCTGTCCTTACTACAGCCTTGTGCAAACATGGACAGAAGTGCTGAAATGTAGATTTCAAGTGAGAGTGCCTTCCCTTGATGTCAAGGCAGCATTTGACCGGCTATGGCATCAAGGCACCCTAGAAATGGAAGAGTTAGTACGATTCAGCGGGATAACTCTCTGCACTTTGGAGTCATACCTAGAACAAAGAAAGATGGTGGTGGCTATGGAGGTCAATCCTCTCTGATCCAGGGCATCACTGCAGTAGCTCCTGAGTGTAGTGGACAGGGGCCAACTATGTTCAGCTGCTTCATCAATTATCTTCCTTCAATCATAAGGTTGGAAGTGGGAATGTGCGCTGATGAATGCACAATGTTTAGCACCATTCACCCGTCCTCTGCTAGGCAAGCAATCTGTGTAGAAATGCAGCAAGAGCTGGACAATATCCAGACGTGGGCTGATAAGTGGAAAGCAAAATTCACGCCATACAAGTGCCAGGCAGCGATCATCTCTAACAAGAGATAATGTAACAACCTCGTCTTGACCTTCAATGGCATAACATCGCTGATTCCCCCTCTATCAACATTCTGCCGGTTACCACTGACCAGAAACTGAACTTGAGAAACCATATAAATACCATAGGCAGAAGAGCAAGGCACAGGCTCGGAATTCTGCAGCGAGTAACTCACCTCCTGACTCCCAATACCTGTCCACCATCTATAAGGCACAAGTCAGGAATGTGATGGAACACACTCCACTTGCCTGGATGGGTGAAGGTGCAACAGCACTCAAGGAGTTCGACATCCTCCAGGACAAAACAGCCCGTTTGATTAGTTCCCCATCATCACCTTCAATGTTCAATCCCTCGACCGCCGACGCACAGTGGCAGCAGTTTCTACCATCGACAAGATGCACAGCAGCAATATGTCAAGGCTTGTTAGACAGCAATATAATCAAACTACTGCGGATGCTAGAAATCTGAAATAAGTACAGAAAATTCAGGAAATACTCAACAGGTATGGCAGCATTTTTGGATAGTGAAACAGAGTTAACGGTTCTGGTCGAGGAACAATCATCAGAACCTTGTTTAACCGTTCTTGATAAATCAACCCCTTCAGCCCAGGGATCAGCCTAGTGAATCTCTATTGAACTTCCTCCAAGCCAGTATACCTTTTTAAAAAAAATATGGGGACCAAATCTGTACACAGTATCCAGGCGTGGACTCACCAACAGCCTGTCCAGTTGTAACAAGACTTCTTCATTTTTAAACTCCAACCCCGTAACAAGAAAGGCCAACATTCCATTTGCCTTCTTAATTACTTGCTGCACCTACGTGATAACTTTTTGTGTTCCATGTACAAGAGCAGCCAGGTACCTCTGTGCTGCACTTTATTGGAGTCGCTCTCCATTTAAATAATAGTCTGCCTTGTGATTCTTCCTACAAATTGCATGACCTCACACAGCAGTGTGTATATTTACAAGTTGCACTAGCAGCAGCGCACCAAGGCTCCTTAGACAGCACCTTCCAAGCCCACGAACTCTACCACCTTGAAGGACAAAAGCAGCAGATGCATGGGGACATCACCACCTGCAAGTTACCATCCAAGTCACACGCCATCCTGACTTGGAACTATATCACCGTCCCTTCACTGTCGCTGGGTCAAAATCATGGAACTCCCTTCCTAACAGCACTGTGGGTGGACCTACCACACAAGGACAGCAGCGTTTCAAGAAGGCAGCTCACCACTACCTTCCAAGGTCAATTAAGGATGGGCAATAAATGCTGGCCTAGCCAGCGACGCCCACATCCCATGAATGAATAAAAAAAAGCTTTCCTACATTGGACTCCATCTGCCAAGTTTTTGACCACCCACTCAACCTATCTATATTCCCTTTCAGATCCCTTAGGTCCTCATCACAACATGCACTCCCACATTTTTCTTTGTCGCCAGAAAATTTGGATATATTACTCTCTGCCCCCTCCTCCAAGTCATGAATATAGATAGTGAACAATTGAGGCCCTAAGACTGATCCTTGTGGCAGTCCATTAGTTATGTCTTTCCAACCTGACTCGCCGAGAGTTTCCAGCTTTTTGTCTCACTCCCTTCTTGAACAGGGGCTTTACATTAGCGATTTTCCAATCCACTGGGACCCTCCTGGAATCCAGTGAGTTCTGAAATAGTTGGACCAATGCCTCTTTGAGCCATGCGTTTACCTACCTAATCGTATTTACCCGACGCCAATTTGTACTTGGCTCAGGTAGTAATCTGGAGATTATGAACTTCGATGTTCTGCTTTTTAATTTAGCCCCAATCTGCTCATAGTTCCTCAGCAGAACCTCGTTCCTACTCCCACTTATGTCCTTGGTACCTACATGGACCACGAAAACTGGATCCTTCCACTCAGACTCCAATTTCCTCCCAAGCTCAGAAGAGCTGTTCTTAACCTTGGCATCAGGTAGGCAACACAGCCTTCGGGATTCCCTGTCCTAGCTGCAGAGAACATTATGCATTCCCCTAACTATGCTATCCCCTATTACTACTACATTTCTCGTTCCTCCCCCCACTTGAATGGCGTTCTGAACCAAGGTGCTGTTGTCAGTTCGCTCATCCTCCCTGCAGTCTGTGCCCTCGCCCACACCAGGAACAAGAATCTCGTACCTATTGGATTAGGGCACTGGCTGAGGCTCCTCCAAAACTACATTCTGGATCCCCATATCTGCCTCACACACTCCTCTTCCTAACCAGGGTCTAAATTTGATTTAATGTATTTTAGGGTTGTGGTGGTTTCCCAAAACACAGGCCCAAGTAACACTTCTCCCTGATGCGTCGTAGAGTCCGCAGCTCGGATTCCAGTTCACCAACTCTGAGCTGAAGGTCCTCGCACAGCCAGCACTTGCCACAGATGTGGCCACTGTGGATCACACAGGCGTCCACCAGCTCCCACAAACTACAGCTGCAACATATCACCTGCCCAGCCATCTCTATTCTATTTAATTAATTACAGTGGATGTGAAATATGTTGAAAGTGAATTTCTTAACTGTACTCTTCCGCTGTAATAATGTCTCATGATTTAAACCACTTTTCAATCAAATGAGTCACTGAAGAGATACCTACCAACCACCTGTGACGTCAGTAGCTCTGTCCGGTGGAACCAGGTAGAATGGGCTCTCTGCTGCCGGATTATATATTCCGCTGCCGCTGCTCTTCTCACGCAGCTCCGTTTCCCGTGTGCACTCTAGTTCAAACCAATTTTAGCTGTGTTTTTGCACACAGTCAAAAGTTACAATGCACCATGTGACCACTCCACTCTCCTGCTGTGGCCTAAGGAGCAGGTGCAGCTGTGGCACAGTGTGCCTCTTAGCTTTTAAAGGCACATTGTTTTTAAACAGAGTCTTAAAGACACACAGTTTTAATCAGAGAATAAATACACAACTGTTCCGTGAGACAACAAAGAATTCGAACTCTTGCTGTTTTAGTATGCACGAACTTCATTTGAGTGGATAGCAGTCCATGTGGATTGTTGTCAGACTCACAATGGCTTATGACCAGTAATCACTTTGAACTCGCTTCCATACAAGTAGAGATAAAAGTGTAGGATGCTGCATGTGATTAAAATGGCTTGTCTCTCAATTGTCCGATAGCATTGTTTTATGGGCTTTAAGGATGTGCTTGCTGTTGCGATGATTGATGGGTGACGTTTGACATGTGATGCTTTCCTTTGCTGCAAGAGAACTGCACCAAAGCTTACTTGGTTCGCATCCACGAATAGCTGGTTGGGTTTCTCGGGTCGAAATAGGCAATGGTGCCAACTGGCTGACAGTTGTTCTTTGATCTGGTGTGCAGCCTGGTTGTGCAATTTAGTCCACTCATACTTGGCAATGTTTGCAATGTCTTTTACTTTCTCTGGTCAAGTGAAACAAGATCGAATAATTCAATTTTACTTTCATTGATCAGGCACCTGTCTTTGTTTGAAGGTGAGTTTGCATTCTCTCAGACGTTGTAGGCAGGCATATAGGGGTATTTCGAGTTCATGTTCAGTGCGACTGCAGATGAGAGTGACATCACTGATATTTGGTGTGCCTTCAAATCTTTCCATGCAAACTGGATCATGTGCTGAAATACGTCAGTTGCTGAGTTGACTCCAAAGTTGAGCCTAATCGAAATAAGCCAATGTCAGTGGAGAGCACTGGAGTGCTGACTTGGGCTGCAATACAGTGCTGCAGTGGAAGTTTGGGAAGTGAGAAAGTTCAGTAAGTAGGGAGCGAGGAGCTCCTTTCATTTCCGACCTGTCCTCAGAATGAGGGTAGCCCAGAGCTTCCAACGAGCATAGCTGACAGAGAGAAGACTCGGAGGGCGGAGTTCCGGACCGGTAAGTATAAAAAGCTTACCTCTGGTAAAAAAAAAACTGAAAGTCACGTCACAGGAAAGCTGTGAACTGATTGGCTGGTAGGGAATTTTTTTTTACTGAATTTGAAAATAAAACATTGATAAAAATTGATTAAAACCCTAATCAACTAATTAATAAGTAAAGTAACTAAACCAGAGGGAGGAGATTACTGTATTTAGTTAGCATTTAGTATTTATAGTGGGAATCTAGCACGAGGGACCATATAGTTATAACAATTTAGTAAGGATTTAATAAGTATTTATTTATCTTAAATTAAATTATTAATTAGTGCTAGAAATGTCAGTTAGAGGGGTGAAGTGCTTCACTTGTGAGATGTGAGAGGTGCGCGATGCTTCCAGCATTCAGGACGACTAAATCTGCAGGAAGTGTACCCAGTTGCAACTCCTAACAGACGGAATGGATCGGTTGGAGCGGCAACTGGATGCACTTCGGAGCATGCAGGTGGCAGAGAGCGTCATAGACAGGAGTGGTTACACCCAAGGTGCAGGCAGATAGATGGTGACCGCTAGAAGGTGCAGGCAGTCAGTGCAGGAATCCCCTGTGGCTATCCCCCTCTCTAACAAGTATACCATTTTGGATACTGTTGGGGGTGATGGCCTATCAGGGGAAAACAGCAGCAGCCAGAACAGTGGCACCATGGCTGGCACTGTTGCTCAGCAGGGAGGGAAAAGCGCAGAAGAGCAATAATTATAGGGGACTCTGTCGTCAGGGGCACAGATAAACGATTCTGTGGACGTGAAAGAGACTCCAGGATGGTATGTTGCCTCCCTGGTGCCAGGGTCAAGGATGTCTCTGAAAGGACAGGGGGCATTCTGAAGGGGGAGGGTGAACAGCCAGACGTCGGTACCAATGACATGGGCAGGAAGAGTGACGAGGTCCTGCAGGGGGAGTTTAGGGAGTTAGGTAGGAAGTTAAAAGACAGGACATCTAGGGTTGTAATCTCGGGAATACTCCCTGTGCCACGTGCCAGTGAGGCAAGAAATAGGAAGATAGTGCAGCTAAGCACGTGGATGAACAGCTGGTGTAGGAGGGTGAGTTTCAGATATGTGGACCATTGGGATCTCTTCAGGGACAGATGGGACCTGTACAAGAAGGACGGGTTGCATCTAAACAGAGGCACAAATATCCTGGCTGTGAGGTTTGCCAGCGTCACTCGGGAGGGTTTAATCTAGTGTGGCAGGGGGCTGGGAACCAGAGCAGTAGGACAGCAAGTGAAATAAATGAGGGGGAACCAGTAAATAAGGCCAGTAAGACTAAAATGAAGAGCAGGCAGGGAAATGTTGCATAGCACAGCGGGACTGGTGGTCTGAAGTGCATTTGTTTCAATGCGAGAGATATGACAGGTAAGGCAGATGAGCTTAGAGCTTGGATTAATACTTGGAACTATGATGTTGTTGCTATTAGAGAGACTTGGTTGAGGGAAGCACAGGATTGGCAGCTAAATGTTCTTGGATTTCGAAGTTTCAGGCGGGATAGAGGGGGTGTAAAAGGGGTGGGGGAGTTGCATTACTTGTGAAGGAGAACATCACAGCTGCACTGCGGGAGGACACCTCGGAGGGGTCGTGAAGCGAGGCAATATTTGTGGAGCTCAGGAAAAGGAAGGGTGCAGTCACGATGTTTGGGGGTTTACTACAGACCTCCCAATAGCCAGCGGGAGGTAGAGGAGCAGATATGTAGACAGATGTTGGCAAGATGTAATGGTAACAGGGTTGTAGTGGTGGGTGATTTTAACTTCCCCTATATTGACTGGGACTCACTTAGTGCTAGGGATTTAGAAGGGGCATCATTTGTAAGGAGCATCCAGGAGGGCGTCTTGAAACAACATGTAGAGTGTCCAACTAGGGATGGGGCCGTACTGGACCTGGTATTGGGGAATGAGCCCGGCCAGGTGGTCGAAATTGCAGTAGGGGTGCTTTTCAGGAACAGTGACCATAATTCCATAAGTTTTAAGGTACCTGTGGATAAGGATAAGAGTAGTCCTCGGGTGAAGGCGTTAAATTGTGGGAATGCTAATTATAACAATATTAGGCAGGAACTGAAGAATTTAGATAGGAGGCGGCTATTTGAGGGTAAATCAACATCAGACATGTGGGAGTCTTTCAAATGTCAGTTGATTAGAATCCAGAACCAGCATGTTCCTGTGAGGAAGAAGGATACATTTGGCAAGTTTTGGGAACCTTGGATAACGGGGGATATTGTGAGTCTAGTCAAAAAGAAAAAGGAAGCATTCATAAGGGCTGGAAGGCTAGGCACAGACGAATCCCTTGAGGAATATAAAGACAGTAGAAATGTACTTAAGCAATGAGTCAGGAGGGCTAAAAGGGGTCATGAACAGTCATTGGCAAAGAGGATTAAGGATAATCCCAAGGCTTTTTATACATATATAAAGAGCAAGAGGGTAACTAGGGAAAGGGTTGGCCCTCTCAAGGTCAGAGAGGGAATCTATGTGTGGAGCCAGAGGAAATGGGCAAGGTACCAAATCAATACTTTGCATCAGTATTCACCAAAGAGAAGGACTTGGTGGATGATGAGCCCACAGAAGGGAGTGTAGATAGTCTCAGTCATCTTGTCTTGCAAAGTATTAAGGTAGATAAGTCCACAGGGCCTGAGGCTATCTACCCCAGAATATTAAAGGAGGCAAGGGAAGAAATTGCTGGGGCCTTGACAGAAATCGTTGCATCGTCCTTGGCTACAGGTGAGGTTCCAGAGGACTGGAGAATAGTCAAAGTTGTTCCTTTGTTTAAGAAGGGTAGCAAGTATAATCCAGGAAATTATAGGCCGGTGAGCCTTACGTCAGTGGTAGGGAAATTATTAGAGAGGATTCTTCGGGACAGGATTTACTCCCATTTGGAAACAAACGAAATTATTAGCGAGAGGCAGCATGGTTTTGTGAAGGGGAGGTCGTGTCTCACTAATTTGATTGAGTTTTTTGAGGAAGTGACAAAGATGATTGATGAAGGAAGGGCAATGGATGTTATCTATATGGACTTCAGTAAAGCCTTTGACAAGGTCCCTCATGGCAGACTGGTACAAAAGGTGAAGTGACATGCGATCAGAGGTGAGCTGGCAAGATGGATACAGAACTGGCTCGGTCATAGAAGATAGAGGGTAGCAGTGGAAGGGTGCTTTTCTGAATGGAGGGATGTGACTCGTGGTGTTCAGCAGGGATCAGTGCTGGGACCTTTGTTCTTTGTAGTATATATAAATGATTTGGAGTAAAATGTAGCAGGTCTGATTAGTTAATTTGCGGATGACACAAAGTTTGGTGGAGTTGCGGACAATTAGAAGGATTGTCAGAAGATACAGCAGGATATACATCGGTTGGAGACTTGGGCGGAGAAATGGCAGATGGAGATTAATCCGGACAAATGTGAGGTAATGCATTTTGGAAGGTCTAATGCAGGTGGGAAGTGTACAGTAAATGGCAGAACCCTTAGGAGTATTGACAGGTAAGAGATCTGGACGTACAGGTCACTGAAAGTGGCAACGCAGGTGGATAAGATAGTCAAGAAGGCATACAGCATGCTTGCCTTCATTGGTCGGGGCACAGAGTATAAAAATTGGCAAGTCATGCTGCAGCTGTACAGAACTTTAGCAAAGCCACACTTAGAATATTGCATGCAATTCTGGTCGCCACACTACCAGAAGGACGTGGAGACTTTGGAGAGGGTACAGAAGAGGTTTACCAGGATGTTGCCTGGTCTGGAGGGCATTCGCCATGAGGAGAGGTTGGATAAACTCGGATTGTTTTCACTAGAACGACGGAGATGGAGGAGTGACATGATAGAGGTTTACAAAGTTATGAGTGGCATGGACAGAGTGGATAGTCAGAAGCTTTTTCCCAGGGTGGAAGAATCAGTTACGAGGGGACATAGGTTTAAGGTGAGAGGGACAAAGTTTAGAGGGGATGTGCGAGGCAAGTTCTTTACACAGAGGGTGGTGAGTGCCTGGAACTTGCTGCCGGGGGAGATGGTGGAAGCAGATACGAAAATGGCGTTTAAGAGGCATTTTGACAAATACATGAATAGGATGGGAATAGAGGGATATGATCCCCAGAAGTGCAGAAGGTTTTAGTTTAGGCAGGCATCAAGATCGGTGCAGGCTTGGAGGGCTGAAAGGCCTTTTCCTGTGCTGTACTGTTCTTTGTTCTTTGATTTATCTGCAAGCTCGATATTATAGTAGCCTGCATTAACAACAAGTTAAGCAGAATTTTTAGCAGCAGCATCTTATCGTAAGTTATCGGAGTCAAATGTTTTTCTTGCTGCATTGCTTGGTTTGCTCATTGCACATCGATGCAGATTCTGATCTTGTTCACACTTAGGTTTTCTTGACAACATGGATTGTGAGATGGAAAGGGTAATTTCATCACTTGCAGTCCCAATAATTTCGAGGTCAAACAATCGTTGAAGTCCTCCTCTGCCTGCTTTCTAACATGGAATTTTATTCTTCTTTGCTGACTCATCACTGGATGCACCATAGGATCTAAATGCAACTTGCATATAGCACTCTTCAGTTTGCCGATAGCCATGGAGCAGTCAGGATACAGTTTAAGAATGTTGCAGGTACGGGTAGGAACTGTGTCTGAATGCAATCATGCACAAATGTGTTGGTTTGTGGAAAGTCATGAGCTTTCTCCAGCGATTGCATGGAATGACATAAAATGCAACATTCGTTCTGGCGTCTCTGACTGTGTCTGAATTTTCAAAAGTCACCAAAACGTTCAGTGTGTTGTTATTGCTGCCGTGAACGATTTTTAAATTCTCTGGTTTACAAACGAGGGTGCAGTAGTGAAGTTTGTTTAACGTCTATTCTCCCATGTCGTTGACAGATGCTCCTACATCTATGAGAACATTTACTGTCCAGCAGCCATCGTCACTATCACTGGTGGCTCGTTGCTGTTCCGGGAAAGAACACATAACTATATTCCAGATCGTCTATTTCTGCATTGGCCACATTCTGTCGCCTTTTTAGTGTGGTATGCCAAAGTGGCGCTCTTTTGGAAATATTGGCCTGAACAGTTGATTTCGCTGATGAACAGCAATTGCAAGTAAAAGGTTGAGTTTCTCATAAGCTTTATACTGCTTGCCAGTCGCAGAACATATTGTCTGGTGTGATTAAGAACGGTCACATTGGAAGCATTGTTTGGACAAGTCATGGTCTTGTTAACTAGATTGCTGTAATTGATTTGTAGGTGGTTGCCTGGCACAGGATTAGTCAACATTGTTCACAGTAGTTACGTTTGAAATGGCTGTTGGCAGCTTCTGCTTCAGCAACTCTGGAATCTGAAAGGAATGACGATTTTGCTAACTCCAGTATCTATCACATTTTGGTTCTCCTCTAGTCTTTTGCTCCCTGTCTATTCGACTCGAGAGCAAACCTTCAGTTATTTGTGTTTTGAATTCTTGTCTGACATGTTCGACATCACCAAAGTCACATCCTTATGCTGGTAGTCTCAGTCTTCTGCAATATTGAACAATTTTTGCATTTGGTTCTTGATTGTTAGTGTTTTTTTTTCTCTGAGCCACAGTTGTCTTGTGCAGGTGTCAGTGTATCAAAAAATAGTTTCCAATTCTTCAACTCGTACCACTGACCGCTCCAGTCAAAGCCCACAATCAAAATATACGGTTCTGACTGTGGTGGGAGAAATGCACTGTTAATTCAATCCCGTCCCTCCATAGAACGCCTAACATATAATTTTAAACTTCTCAAATTAAAGAAAGAACAAGCCAACTTATACCATCTATGAACCTGCGAATGAGGCTAACCAAAACAGGTGTCTTTAAAATCAACAAATTAACTGCTTAATCAGAAAAAAATCTAAATTCTTAAACACTACGAAGAAAAAAGCAACATTTAAAATAGAAAAAAAAGAGTCTTTGCAAATTTACTGTCCAGTGAGGCATGACTTCCTCACAGCTGTCCGATGGGGGAGAAAATGTTTTTCAACAGTAGAACAGTCCGTAATACAATTGCAGCAGTAAGTGATGCTTTCCTTCTCCAGCGAATTTCAACAATTAACGATTTGCAAGCACTTTTAAAAATTCTCAATTTGGCTTTAGATTTTTGAGAGATAAAGCTTGTCACAGTCTAACCTCCCTTCCTTCAGTTTAAATTATCAGAAATCTCTGTTTTGTAGTAATTGAATTCTTTTCTTTCGGTTTAAATGGCTTGGCGCTCTTATTTGTCTCTCTGTGTTCCATTTGAACAGACTGTCTTCAGCTTAGAAGCCCATTCAAATGTGCATTGTAACAAATATGTCGCTTGATTCTCAGTCCACGTGTCTGTATCCAAGGCAACCAGAATGCATCCTTTGAATCGCAGTCTCCGAAAAGCTGTTGCCAGGTAACCAGGATGCATTCTCTGAAGCTGGTTGGTTCCCTTTCCATATGGTCGTATCCAAAAGCAACCAAAATGCATTTTCTCAAACAGCTGAGGCATGCTTGTTCTTAAAGCAGTATGGCTTACTTTCCAGCCTTACAGCCACACCACATATTCACCGCAGAACAAAAAACTACAGGACCATGACAGCCTCTACAGTGGAGACGCATGGCTTTTCTTTTCTGTGATCAGTCGTGATTCCAAAGCCCAACATTTTGTCACTGAATCGTCACAGCTACTTCTGCAAACAGGGAACACAGATAAGATCTCAGAGTCACGTCAAAATGTTATAAGCATACATAGCTGTTGCCATCTTGATAATTGGTACAGTGATCAAAGATACAGGACAGCGTTTCATAGGCACAATCACAGAGACGTTACCAAAAAGTAAAGATGGAGGGTAAAAGAAACAGAGGCACATTCTGTGCCATGCTATAATACTGCAATACATTCTTCCCTCATGGTTAAGCATAATAAACTATCCTTGAATTGGTGCATGATGCAAAATGGTTGCCCTGAGTGATCCGCACAGATATGAGGCCTTTTCCTCACAAACACTGGCTCTGTCCGTATTTGACAATCGGCATTACCTGCAGTTCATGACTGAAAGCACAGTGAATTATCATTGGATAGAAGGTACGTGCACATCCCATGCTTGTCGTTACTGCAAGATGTCACATTGTATATGTGCTCTTGCAAATTCCCAGCCTCCTGCTTAACTAGTTTGATCACTCACGCACATGTATGGTAAATGGCCATAAACTCACACGTAATTCTCAGCCTAGGAGGGGGAAAAATCATAGAGTCATAGGGTTATACAGCACAGAAACAAGACCTTTCGGCTCACCGTGTCTGTGCCGGCCATCAAGCAGCTAACTATTCGAAACCCCTTTTCAGCACTTGGCCCGTTGTGTTGTATGCTATGGGGTTTCATGTGCTCATTTAAATACTTCTTAAATGTTGTCGGGGTTCCTGCCTCTAACACCTCTTCAGGCAATGCGTTCCAGATTCGAACCACTCTATGGGTTGAAAAAAACAAACCCCTCGAAACCTCCTTCCCCTTAACTTAAATCTATGCCCCGTGTATTGACCCCTCCACGAAGGGGAAAAAAAGTTTATTCCTATCTAACCTACCAATGTCCGTCATAATTTTGTATACCTCAATCATATGTCTCTTCAGCCTTCTCTGCTCTAAAAAAACCAAGCCTTTTCAGTCTCACTTCATAGCTGAAATGCTCCAGCCCAGGCAATATCCTGGTGAAACTCCTCTGCACCCTCTCCAGTGTAATCACATCCTTCCTATAGTGTGGTGCCGAGAACTGTGCACAATACTCCAGTTGCGGCCTAACTAGCGTTTTATACAACTCCATAATATCCTCCCTGCTCTTATATTCTATGTCTCGGTGAATAAAGGAAAGTGTCCCATATGCTTTCCGAACCACCTTATCTACTTGTGCTGCTGCATTCAGTGATCTATGGATCTCTGACCCACTGTACTTTCTAGGGTCATACCACCCATTGTATATTCCCTTGCCTTGTTGGACTTCACAAAATGCATCACCTCACGCTTCTCAGATTAAATTCCATTTGCCGCAGTCCCTCCCATATTACCAGACCATCTATATCTCCTGTAACTTTAGGCTTCTATTTAAGAAATCACCAATTTTCGTGTCATCTGTGTACTTACTGATCATACCTCCTATATTCATGTCTAAATCATTAATGGACGCTACAAACATCAAGGTCCCAGCACCAATCCTTGCGGTACATTACAGATCACAGAATTCCATTCACAAAAACAACCCTTCACCATTACACTCTGCCTCCTGCCACTAAACCAATTTTTGATCAAATTTGCAAAATTGCCTTGGTTCTTACCTTCTTAATCGATCTCCCATGCGGGACCTTATCAAAAGCCTTACTGAATTCCAAATGGACTACATCAACTGTTTTACCCTCATCTACACATTTCGTCACCGCCTCAAAAAATTCAATCAAGTTAGTCAGACACGATCTCTCCTGGCCAATCCATGCTGACTAACCCTGATTAATCCCTATCTCTCCAAGTGGAGATTAACCCGTCCCTCAGAATTTTTTCCAAAATTTTCCCGACCACTGATATTAGCCTTACAGGCCTGTAATTACCTGGTTTATCCCTGCTACTCTTTTTAAACAGTGGTACCATATTCTGTGTCCTCCAATCCTCGGGTACGGCTCCTGTGCCCAGAAGGATTTATAAGTTTGTGTCAGAGCCCCTGCAATCTCCTCTCTTGCCTCACATAACCTTCTGGCATACATCTCATCTGGGCCTGGGGATTTATCCACTCTTAAGCCCGCTAAAAAAGCTAATACTTCCTCCCTTTCAATGCAAAAATGTTCAAGTGTATCACAATCCACCTCCCTGATCTCTGCACTTACATCCTCCTTCTTCTTAGTGAACACAGATGACAAGTAATCATTTATAACCTCCCCTATATCCTCTGGCTCCACACACAGATTGCCACTTTGGTCCCTAATGGGCCCTACTCTTTCCCTGGTTACCCTCTTGCCTTTAGTCGACTTATAAAATCCCTTAGGATTTTCCTTTATCTTCCCTGCCAGTGTTTGGTTCATGTCCCCTCTTCACTCTCATTGCTTTTTAAGCAATTTTCTATACGCCTCTTGTGCCCCCAATGTTTTCATCACTCTGAATCTGCCACAAGTCTCCTTTTCTTAACTGATCAAATCCTTTATATCCCTTGACATCCAGGGTTCCCTGGACTTCTTGGTCCTACCTTTCACTTTGATGGGTACATGGTGGCTCTTAACTCCAGCTATTTCCTCTTTGAATGACTCCCGCTGATCTGATGTTGACTTTCCTACAAGTAGCTACTCCAAATCCACTTGGCCAGATCCTGTTTTACCAAATTAAAATCGGCCTGCCAGCAATTCAGTACTTGACTTTCGGTCCATATTTGTCCTTTTCCATAACTGCCTTAAATCCGACAGAGTAATTGTCACTTACCCCGAAATGCTCCCCCACTAACACTTCTACCACTTGTCTGGATTCATTCCCTCGGCTTAGGTCCAATACTGCCCCTTCTCTTACAGGACTATTTGCATACTGGCACAAAAAGCTCTCCTGTATGCATATTAAGAATTCCGCTCCCTTGAAGCCTTTTGTACTAAGACTATCCCAGTTGATATTGGGGAAGTTGAAACTCTCAGCAATGATTACCCTATTATCTTTACACGTCTCTGAAATCTGCCTACATATCTGGTCCTCCATCCCCCCACCTCCCTGACTGTGTGGAGGCCTCTAGTACACTCCCAGCTAAGTGATTTCCCCCCTTTTATTTTTAAGTTTTACCCATATGGCCTCATTTGAGGAACCTTCTAAGTTATCATCCATGCTTACTGCAGTAATTGACTCCTTGGTCTACAGTGCAATGCCACCTGCTCATTTACCCACTCCCCTATCATGACAGAATATTCCATACCCTGGAATATTGAGCTGCCAGTCCTGCCCCTCCCTCAATTATGTCTCTGTGATAGCAATAATATCATGATGCCATGTGATAATCAATGCCCTTAATTCAACTGCCTTACGAATAAGACTCCTTGCGATAAGATAGTTGCAACCCAGGGGAGCCCTGCACTACCTGTCTGCAACTGCTACTCCACCTGGTGGTAACCCATCCCTTTTCTGCCTCTGCAGCCATTACCTGCGGTGTGACCACCTCGCTAAACGTTCTATCCACGATGTCTGTAGCATCGCCGATGATCCACAGTGAGTCCATCCGCAGCTCCAGCATTGCAATGCGGTCAGCTGGTTGCTGCAACTGGACACACTTCCTGCGCACATGCTCGCCAGGACACATAGCGCACGAGGAGCATGCCACGGGGCTGAGCTCTCCTGCCATGACATATAATTAGGTTAAGCTCCTTAGTTGCTCACTTCAATTTAGAGTACTAATTGAAGTAATTACGGGCAGCACAGTGGCGCAGTGGTTAGCACTGCAGCCTCACAGCTCCAGGGACCCGGGTTCGATTCTGGGTACTGCCTGT
The DNA here is from genome assembly GCF_036365525.1 of Heterodontus francisci. Taxonomy (NCBI): domain Eukaryota; kingdom Metazoa; phylum Chordata; class Chondrichthyes; order Heterodontiformes; family Heterodontidae; genus Heterodontus; species Heterodontus francisci. The sequence goes on from NC_090421.1 coordinate 22,221,870, forward strand.
GTGGAGTTTGCAAGTTCTCCCTGTGTCTGCGTGGGTTTTCTCCGGGTGCTCCGGTTTCCTCCCACAAGCCAAAAGACTTGCAGGTTGATAGGTATTTATATTATAAATTGTCACTAGTATAGGTAGGTGGTAGGGAAATATAGGGACAGGTGGGGATGTTTGGTAGGAATATGGGATTAGTGTAGGATTAGTATAAATGGGTGGTTGATGGTCGGCACAGACTCGGTGGGCCGAAGGACCTGTTTCAGTGCTGTATCTCTAATCTAATCTAATCTTATGTTATGGACCTTATTCCACTCCAAACACTACAATCTAAATTTCCTACCTTTATTTTTACCTCGGCCATTGAAAGCAGTAAAAAAGGGTAGAAATGATCACCTTTTCCTAATTACCAAGCAACTGCCTCCCCTTGCAACGTGTCACTTGCTGAACTGTGAGGACAGTCGTGGAAATCTCTCGCTGTCCCTGTGAGAGTCAGTGAGAGCATGCCTCTTTTAAACTGCTGGAACCCCGCTCGCAGGTCCGCTTGGTCTTAGCCACGAGATTGGAACTGGATCATTGAAACATACTCAATATCTGGTGAAGTGCTGAGTTAGCATTATAGCATTTTCAAATTAGTTTATGGGACGTGGGCGTCGCTGGTTAGGCCAGCATTTATTGCCCATCCCTATTGGCCTTGAACAGCTGCAGTCCATGTGGGGCTGGTACACCAAGAGTGCTGCTAGGAAGGGAGTTCCAGGATTCTGACCCAGCGACAGTGAAGGAATGGCACTCTCGTTCCAAGGCAGGATTGCGCGTGACTTGGAGTGAACTTGCACTGGTGGTTTTCCCATGCACTTGCTGCACTTATCCTACTAGATGGTAGAGGTCGTGGTTTTTGACGGTGATGTCTAAGCAGCCGTGGTGCGCTGCTGCAGTGCATCTTGAAGAAAGTACACACTGTCCCTCATAGCATACTTCTGAGTGTGATACTGAAGCACCAAGACTGACACTCAATTCCCAGCCCAGTCCTGAGCTATTGTGATCCACTTGAATGTGGGACGAAGGCACAAAACACAGACAGTTAATCCTATGCCTAGCTATGTTTAGCCAATCTGATCCCAAACGTCTGAGCATGGTACTGAGGAATATACTGTCACATTCAGTACCATGCCTAATGCTGAGCTAGTATGACCCTCAACGCCTAACGTGGCACTAAGTTTCACGCAATCAAACAGAATGCCCAGCATACTGTTGAGCCGTTTTATCCCACACTCCTGGGCGTGGTGCTAAGGACCACACACTCATACTAATGCATAGCCTGGTGCTGAGCTACGCTGATCTTTCAGTCACAGAATGTGGCACTGAGGACTACTCATTCTCTGTAAATCCTGAGCCTAGTGCTGAGCTAGTCTGATCCCTCAACTGCCGAGGGTGGTACGGAGGCCTTTACATTCACATGTGATGCTATGGCTTTTGCTGTGCAGTCTACTCCTAAAGCTCCGAGTGTAGTATTGAGGATCACACGTTCATATTCACTCCTTGTGTAGTGCTGGGCCAGTTTGATCCCTCATCCCCTCCTAGTGTGATACTGATAACCACACACTAACCATCATTACCTAGACCCCTCCTGAGACACTCGTATCGCCCTGTAGTGAGCGTACGACTGATACCCCCACCCACCCACCCCACCCATCCCACACACACAGAAGTAATTCAATGCCTGAAGCTGAGCTATTTGAATCTTTTTCCAAAATACTGAAGCCCATACACTTGAACTGAACTCTCCAGAATCGTGGTGAGCTACCCTGATTCCTCATCTCAAGTGTGGTACTGCGATCTTCACACTCAAATTCCATTACCAACCTTATGCAGAGATAATTTTAACTCACACCACGACTTTTGTACTGAGGCCCACACATAAGCACTCATTCCACAGTCTTGAGCTGAACCAGTCTGAGCCCTGACTATCGTTTATGGTACTGAGACCAATCCTATATTCCGCTTGCAGCCTAGTGCTGAGATAATCTTATCCCACAGCTCCGAGTGTGGTACTGAGACCCTCACATTGACACTCAATCTCGAGCATTGCCGAGCTTGATTGAACCCTCACCCATAGTGCAGTATCACAGTCAATCTCACGCTTAGTGCTTAGTCATTCACGTTACGCACTACTCAATGTGGTACTGAGGCACACACATTAGAACATTAGAACATTACAGCGCAGTACAGGCCCTTCGGCCCTCGATGTTGCGCCGATCATCTGACCTACACTATTCCATTTTCATCCATATGTCTATCCAATGACCACTTAAATGCCCTTAAAGTTGGCGAGTCTACTACTGTTGCAGGCAGGGCGTTCCACGCCCCTACTACTCTCTGCGTAAAGAAACTACCTCTAACATCTGTCCTATATCTTTCACCCCTCAACTTAAAGCTATGTCCCCTCGTGTTTGCCATCATCATCCGAGGAAAAAGACTCTCACTATCCACCCTATCCAACCCTCTGATTATCTTGTATGTCTCTATTAAGTCACCTCTCCTCCTCCTTCTCTCTAACGAAAACAACCTCAAGTCCCTCAGCCTTTCCTCGTAAGACCTTCCTTCCATATCAGGCAACATCCTAGTAAATCTCCTCTGCACCCTTTCCAAAGCTTCCACATCCTTCCTATAATGCGGTGCCCAGAACTGCACGCAATACTCAAGGTGCGGCCTCACCAGAGTTTTGTACAGCTGCATCATGACCTCGTGGAACTTCGAAATCACCTTCAACCCCATACTTCCGTATTTTCTGCAATAGCCTACCGTGGGGAACCTTATCAAACGCCTTACTGAAATCCATATACACCACATCCACGGCTTTACCCTCATCCACCTGTTTGGTCACCTTCTCGAAAAACTCAATAAGGTTTGTGAGGCACGACAAAGCTTCTCATTTCAGCTATTTAATTGCTGATTTACAGAAGCATTTGACAATCAATGATTTAATTTTTAAATTAGTCGTCACTGTAGCAATGTTGGAAATGATGCAGGCCATTTTTGCAGAACATGATCCACAAGCAGCAGTGTGATAACAGCCGGCTATCTCTCCTCTTCGCCTCTGATTCCCTTCATGTTTCCCTCAGTCTTTTGCGACTCTCTCCTTCCTGTTACTATCGATCAGAAATAAAGATGGAAAGAGGGAGTGAGGCAGAGAAATCCACGCTGACAACCTCAGTCTCATTTCAAATAGCTGCTGCACATTTCATTTAACCCTCACATTCAGGGTCATGCCCAAAACACCAGCATCAGTCGGGAATTATACCGGCTTCAAGCTCAGGACTTTAATTCCAGGCCTTCAGGTGAGCTTTGCACACAATGAATTCACTTCTAAAATATAGTCACTATTACAATGCAGGGAATTCTGTAGGCAAGGTACGCACAGCAAGATCCCACGGCGAGCTATGATAGTCTGCAGATCATCTATTTTTAGTGATGTTATTAAAATATAACAGTGTTGACCCCACTCACAGATTTTGCATTAAACCTCGGCAGCAAGAATAGCCCCAAGTCAAGGTGATTAAAAGGCAAGGATACTTTTAAACAAAGAAGCACAGCAAGAGCCCAGGACTTTCCCGAAGTTCCACAGACAATCTCTGAGCAACACCCAAATACAGACAAATCACAGTTATAAACCAGAGGCTAAAAGGATTGAGACAGCAATCTCTATCGCTGTGTGTGTGCGTGTGTGTGTGTGTTTGTCACTGTATCTCCCTCCCTGGCTCTGTATCTCTCTCCCTGTCTCTGTATCTCTATCTGTTCCTATCTCATTCGCCCCTGTCTCTCTCTCTGTCAAGACTTTTGTTTTTTCCCTCTTTCGCAAACGTAATCCTGATTGAAATGATTTATGTTTTAACCCTGAAATAACAGCAATTCGCATTGTTGTGAGTGTGTTTTTGGCCACTAAAGATTTAAATCGAGAGCCAGAGGGAAAGAAAGCTGGATAAAGACAGAGAGAGAAAGCTAAACTCAGAACATCAGTGAAATGAATTGAAATGCATCAGGAGCATTTGACACTAAATTAACTATTTGTTAAAGTGCTTGTCACTATTGCAAAGTTGGAAACACTGCAGGCTATTTGCGCACAGCAGGATCCCAAAGCAGCAGTGTGATAGTATACAGATACTCTGTTTATTGATGTTAGTTGAGGGATCCCAGAGAGAAGAACATTCCTACAGTTTGAAAATCCCACCCCGTCCACATCAGCTGTTTTTTCTCTCGATCTCCAATTTAATCTGGATTGAAACGTCCTCTGAAGTGTTTCTATCACCGTTTAAAATAACCACCTGTCATATTGTGGCACCTATTGATTACTGGTTAAAATAGAGAAAGTGTGGGGGAGAGAAATGCAGGAGAAGATGGAGAGAAAACACTGCGAAATCCACAGTCAGACCCGCAGGAATCTGAATTTTAAAGTGTCCACATTGTTGTCATGTAGGAAATGCTTCTGGGCATTTGATGCACAGCAAGATCCCACAAGTAGTAATGTGATAATAGTCAGATTTCCCCTCAGTTCCCAGAAAGGCAACACTCCCTCTTTAAATTCCTTCAGGAAACATTTATTTTTCCAAATTAGTGTCTCAAGATTGATTGTAAATCATACCTGATGGAAGGGTCTTACTGAGTGGATTGACTTCAGAGGCTGGGAGCTGGGCAGTAACTACACCCTGCAGAGCGCCAGATCCTGCGTCTCCAAAACACCTCCCCTTCCCCTCTGCCCAAACAGAGAGGAACATTCCTGCAGCTGATAATATAACAATGCTGGCCCTACTTACAGGCTCCGTACGAAACCTGGGAAACAAGAAAAGGCCCCAGTCAAACTGATTATTTCTCTTCACAGTTCAAACCAAACCTTACAGACAGGGCTGGAAGGAGCAAGTGGCAAATGGGATTCCAACTGAAGTGAGACAGGGATACCAGCAACTGGAGATAGTGAGAGTGGGGCTGTAAATGCACTGAGACAGGCACACCAGCAGATGGAGTTGGCGAGTGGGGGGCAGAAACCGCAGTGAGACAGGCACACCAGCAGATAGAGATGGCGAGTGGGGGGCAGAAACTGCAGTGAGACAGGGACAACAGCAGATGGAGATGGTGAGAGGGTGGCAGGAACTGCAGTGAGACAGGGACACCAGCAGATGGAGATGGTGAGAGGGTGGCAGGAACTGCAGTGTCGACAGGGACACCAGCAGATGGAGATGGTCAGAGGAGCACAGGAACTGCGATGAGACAGGGAGACCAGCAGATGACGATGGTGAGAGGGAACTTTAACTGCAGTGAGGCAGGGACGCAAGCAACTGCAGTCAGACAGGCACACAAGCAGATGGAGATGGGGAGAGGGATCAGGAACTGCAGTGAGGCAGAGACACCAGCAGATGGAGATGCTGAAAGGTGGCAGGAACTGCAGTGTTGACAGGGAAACCAGCAGATGAAGATGATCAGAGGGGGACAGGAACTGCAGTGAGAGAGGGAAACCAGCAGATGGTGATGGTGAGGCAGGCAGTAACTGCAGTGAGACAGGGAGAACAGCAGATGGAGATGGTGAGAGGAAACAGTAACTGCAGTAAGACAGGGACACCAGCAGATGGACATGGTGAGGGGGACAGAACAATTCTCATCTCAATAGGTCAAATCATCAATGGAACAGAATCTCGGGATCAGATTTAAAATCATTTCAGGATTCGGTGCTGTGAATACAAAATGTGGTTTCTGTCCTGTGTGGAGTGTAATGATTGGAATATGAAATGGGATTTAGTTCCAGTGTTTATCTCTTTCTATGATATTGAGAGGGTATTTCACCACCTTCGTAAGCTCCTCTCTGAATTTAGTCTGGGTCACAGCGTAAATACACATGCTGGTGGAGGAGCTGAAAAACTGCAGCATTGCTGTGATCTGTGATATAGAAAGGGTGAGTGTCGGAGTAATAATACTGAATATCTGCAATTCGCCTCCAAATAATAAGCACAACCCTGGTCACCCATAGCAGTATAAAACTGCCGGATATACTGAAGAGTAAAATAATTGATTTTCTCCCATTCTCCATCTCTGGGTCTTTGTGATTCTCTCCATTGCTGTGGTCCCGGAATCCCCTGCGGACTTTCCTGGAGAATAAAATATGTCTGACAATTAGAACATTGAACAGCAAAATCAGAAAGAACGGGACAGAAGGGCTTAAAATGTAATTAAATAATTCAAATGTCCCCCATGTGGGGGATGTAAAGAAGCTCAGTTTAAAGACACAATCCATGGGAATATTATCAATATGGTAATATTGTTCTAGTGTAAAGTAGCAGGGGAGAGACGCTAAACAGCCCAGCAGACTCACTGTTCCGACAACCACAGCCGTTGTTTTCTCACAAAAAATGGCTATAAATCGATCAAAGGTGAAAGTGCATGAGTGCTGGACACAAATAACTGTGGCTGCATTAAACAGAACGTTAATGAGAGAACACACGGGAGAAATTCTCAGGAATGAATCTGGGAAATAAATTCAAACAATCCTGTATAATTATGGGATCTGTGATAACGACCAGGAGATCAGCCACTGCCATTCCCACCAGGTAGACAGTGATACATTTGGAGGGACCACACTTTCCTCGGGGCAGGATCACAATCGCCACCAAGTTAACTGGAAGAGAGAGAAAAGGAAGCAGAGAAATTACTGATCAGACCTGGAGACAAAACAGCAGTTTGACAAGATCTGGGTTGAAATTTCCAGCTTTGTTGCTGCATCGAGCAGTGAAAACAGATTCATTGACCTGGGCAGTGCTTTGTCACAGTGAAATGTTTAAAATACAATGATTAATCATGAATTGGTAAATTGATACAGAAAGTGAATATGGGCAACACTGGATCTACTGGAAGTAATGTTTGAGGAAGCAGTGTCAGTGGGGAAATGGGAAGGGTTTTTTACAGAGTTGGAATCCAATGGGTTAAATGGTACTTTGTCTCCAGACTGTTGATTGGGAAGGTTTAGGAACAGCAGAAGGTTCAAATAGTTTGTTGCCATGGGTTCAGAGAGCTGACAGTGGCTGGTACAACATGTGAAAAGGCTGAGAGCTGCTGCGGTGAGTTTGAGGGTTGGGATTTATTTGGAAGAGGCAGCTGCTGGTGTAGCCAGTGAGTGATAATGGGAGGGAGAAAAGGAAGAGGACATGTTGCAGCTAGAGAGAAGACAGGAGCAGATCGTTTGGGAAAATGGATAAACTGAAGCAATGGATGAGGAGACAGAGGATTCAATACAGTGAGAGGAGAGGCTGAGATTCACAGGGAGAGACTGCAGCAGAGTGTTAGAGCAAATCTAATCTATAGATCCCAGTAACACAACTCAATTAATACATTCAAACAATAACGCATATGGTTATTGGTGTTGGGAACAGTTCATTGGTAATACAAGATAGTCATTCTTTTTAGTATGTGCAGGAAATTAAATATAAATGTAAATATATTTCTGATGTCACCTCACTCTTTATTGGATTCAGCAGTCACAGTGATTTTAAAATGCAGCATTTAAATAATGAATTACCATCAGTGAAGAACTGATTCTATGATGTTTATTCAGTCAGTAAGCAAGGAATAAGGAATTTCCACAAATCAAAATTGGAACCTGACAGAAATAAACACATAGGATCAAGTCCAGCTGTAAAATTAACACAATCTGACAACAGACAACTTAACTCGCAGTTTATCTCATTATTTTTTCTGAATATTTCAGCACTTTATGATAGTAAATTATTCACACCGCTGCTTCTTTCTCTTTCTCTTTCCTTCTGGTTGTCTTTTTCCATCAGTTTCGTTCTCTCTTTTCCTTTTCTCCTTCCTTCTGTCAGTTGCCCTCCGTATCTCTCTGGAGTACTCACACCCTGCAAACTGTTACTTAATGCCGCTTTTCATATACGATTTATTCCTAACATTCTGCACCTGTGCTCTGTTCACCAGCTCTGTATTTAATGATTCTATTCTCAGAGTGTTTGTTAAATGAAATCTCTGAATAATTTAATGTGTCTACAGAACACCCAAGTCTCCACCTGTTCACCTACACTGTTCACTTCATCGACAATGCATGGAATAAACAGAATCGAAATCTTCTTCCAGACAAACCTCACAATCATTAAACTTCTCCTGGAATTATAAAGAACACCATTAGAAAGTGAGATTGTTTAATTAATAAAACACCAATATCAGCGCTGCAACTGATAATCTACAGAAAATGGGAAAGGCTGTTAATTTCAACTGATAGCGTGTAAACCAATAAAATATCACATCAGTACGTTCTCTTCTACAATGTAGTCCAGTGACAGCGGACGTCTTTCTCATGCGCTTGTTGATTTCTGCATCGAGAGAAAGATTACTTGTGATAGTTGAGCCTAGGTAGGTGAACTCTTGAACCACTTCCAGAGCGTGGTCGCGGATATTGATGGATGGAGCATTTCTGTGTCCGGTCCGATGATGTTCATTTTCTTGAGGCTGATGATTCGGCCAAATTCGTTGGAGGCAGCCGCAATCCTGTCGATGAGTGTCTGCAGCCACTCTTCTGTGTGGGATGTTTTTGCAGCATCGTTAGCAAAGAGGAGTTCCCGGATGAGGACCTTCCAAACTTTGGTCTTCGCTCTTAGACAGTCAAGTTTGAACAACCTGCCATCTGATCTTGTGTGGAGGAAAATTCCTTCTTCTGAAGACTTGAACGCATGTGAGAGCAGCAGGGGGAAGAAGATCCCAAATGGTGTAGGTGCGAGAACACAGCCCTGTTTCACGCCACTCAAGATAGAAAAGGGGTCTGATGAGGCACCGCTATGCTGAATTGTGCCTTTCATATTGTCATGGAATGAGGTGATGATACTTAGTAGCTTTGGTGGACATCCGATCTTTGCTAATAGTCTGAAGAGACCACGTCTGATGACGAGGTCAAAGGCTTTGGTGAGATCTATGAAAGCAATGTAGAGGAGCATCTGTTGTTCACGGCATTTCTCCTGTATCTGGCGAAGGGAGAACAACATGTCAATGATGGATCTCTCTGCTCGAAAGCCACACTGTGCCTCAGGGTAGACACGCTCAGCCAGCTTCCGGGGCCTGTTTAAAACGACTCGAGCAAAGACTTTCCCCACTATGCTGAGCAGGGAGATTCCACAGTAGTTCTTGCAGTCACCACGGTCACCCTTGTTCTTATAGAGGGTGAAGATATTGGCATCAAGCATGTTCTGTGGTACTGCTCCCTCATCCCAGCACAGGCAAAGCAGTTCGTGGAGTGCTGAGAGTATAGCAGGCTTGGCACTCTTGATTATTTCAGGGGTAATGCCGTCCTTCCCAGGAGCTTTGCCGCTGGCGAGAGAATCAATGGCATCACTGAGTTCCGATTTTGTTGGCTGTTCGTCCAGCTCGTCCATGACTGGCAGAGACAGGGCTGCATTGAGGGCGGTCAACAAGTGCATGGGAAAGGCGTCCGCTGCTATGTCCAGATTGGCCAAGAGAGTGTGGGAAAATGGCGCACTGACATGGAGCACAGAAGTCCGAGTGTATCGAGCCTGTGTCCTCAGTACCTTGCTCTACGGCAGCGAGGCCTGGTCAACGTATGTCAACCAACAGTGATGTCTCAATTCATTCCATCTTCGCTGCCTCCAGAGAATCCTTGGCATCAGGTGGGGGGACCGTATCTCCAATGCAGAAGCTACAGAAGACAGCCAACATCCCCAACATATGCACCCTACTGAATCAGCGGTGCTTGAGATGGCTTGGCTACGTGAGCCGCATGGAAGAAGGCAGGATCCCCAAGGATGCATTGCACAGCGAGCTCGTCACTGGCACCAGACGCAGCGGCCGTCCATGTCTCCGCTTTAAAGACATCTGCAAAAGTGACATGAAGTCCTGTGACATTGATCACAAGTCGTGGGAGTCAGTTGCCAATGATCGCCAGAGCTGGTGGATAGCCATAAAACAGAGTTAAAGAGTGGCAGGTCGAAGAGACTTAGCAGTTGGCAGGAAAAAAGACAGAGGGAGAGCCAACTGTGTAACAGCGCCTCTCCTCCAAACCTGCAGCAAACCGATCCGTTATCTCTCCACACATCTGACATTGGCCTCTTTCACTGCGAGTGACATCACTCGGTTCCATTTGAACCACAGAAGAATTATGGCACAGAAAGAGGCCTTTCAGCCCATTGTGTCCGTGCCAGCCTAAAAAAACTATCCGCCCAGTCTCATCCTACTTCCTAGCACCTGGTCCATAGCCTCGCTGGTAAAAGAACTTCAGGTGCATGTCCAGGTACCTTTTAAAAGAATTGAAGGTGTCTGCCTCCATCACCATCCCTGGCAGTGAATTCCAGACACCCACCACCCTCTGGGCAAAAATGTTTCTCCTCATGTCCCCTCTAATCCGTCTACTAATCACGTTTATACTGTGACCCCTGTTAATTGAACTCTGCACTACGGCAAACAGGTCCCTCCTGTCTACTATATCTAGGCCCCTCATAATTTTGTACACCTCTATTAAGTCACCCCTTAGCCTCTTCTGTTCTAAGGAAAACAACCCTAGCCTATCCAATCTTTTTTCATAGCTGCAACTTTCGAGCCCTGGAAACATTCTTGTAAATCTCCTCTGTACTCTCTCCAGAGCAATTATGTGCGTTCTGTAATGTTGTGACCACAACTGTACGCAATACTCCAAGTGTGCCCTAACCAGCGTTTTATGCAGTTCCTGCATCACATCCCTGCTTTTGTATTCTATACCTCTGCCAATAAAAAACATAATAACATAAACACTAGGAGCATGAGTAGGCAATTCAGCCCCTCATTCCTGCTCCGCCATCCAATACGATCACGGCTGTACTCATCTCGACCTCAACGCCAATTTCTTGCCCTTCGCAATAACCCTTCAAACCTATACTAATTAAAAAACTGTCTGTCTCTTCCTTAAATTTACTCAATGTCCCGGCTTCCACTGCACTCTGGAATAGTGAATTCCACGGACTCACGACCCTTTAAGAGAAATAATTTCTCCTCCTCTCTGTTTTAAATCTGCTACTTCTTATCCTAAAACTATGACCTCCATATGCCTTCTTCACCACACTATCTACCTGTCCTGCCAGCTTCAGGGACCCGTGGACACGCATTCATAGGCCTTTCACTTCCTCTACCCCTCCCAGTATCCTCCAGTTTATGGTGTGATCCCTCACTTAAGCTGCCCTTCCCAAGTGCATTATCTCACGCTTCTCTGGGCTGAATTCCATTTGGCACTTTTCCACCCACTCAACCAAACCATTGATATAATTCTGGAATCTACAGCTATCCTCTTCACTATCAACTACACGGCCAATTTTTGTGTCATCTGCAAATTTCCCAATCTTGCCTCCCACGTTTAAGTTTCAAATCATTAATATATGCCACAAACAGCAAGGGACACAAAACCGCACCCTCAGAACGCCACTGGAAAGCACTTTCCATTTGCAAAAACATCCGTCGACCATTGCCCTTTGTTTCCTGTCACTGAGCCAATTTTGGAACCAACTCGCCACATTCCCTAGAATCCCATGATCTTTTACTTCTTGACCAGTTTCCATGTCCGACCTTGTCAAATGCCTTACTAAAATCCATGTAGACAAAATACACTGAACGACCCTTATCAATCCTCCTTGTTACTTACCCCCCAAAAAATCAAGTAAATTAATAGCAAATCCATGCTGACTATCCTTGAATAATCCATGCCTTTCCATGTGACAGTTTATCCTATCTCTCAGAATTGACTCTAATTATTTGCCCATCACTGAGGCCTGACTCACCAGCCTATGATTATGTGGTCTACCCCTCGCACCATTTTTAAACAATGGTATAACCTTGGCAGATCTCCAATCCTCTGGTAAGTCACCTGTATGTAGTGAGGATTTGAAGATGATCCTCAGAATATCCGCTGTTTCCTCACTGACTTCCTTTAATAGCGTGGGATACCTTCTATCCGGCCCTGGTAATTTATCCATTTTAAAGGATGTCAGACCCCCTAGTACTTCCTCTCTCCTTAAGCTTATCATAACTTATCCAATCTAGCTTCATGACTGAAGTTCCTCATCACTGCAGCCATTCTCGAACATTTATTATGTATCCTCGTCAATGCCCTCACATCTTTCCTGCAATGCCTACAATCTTCAGACCCGTCTTTGAAGAAAACCTTCCATTCCGACCCCTTCCTGCCTAATCCAACCATGGTGAACATCCAGCCCTGCTGTCGAATTCCCCACAACCATGAGCACCGCACAGCTGTCGAATTCCCCCAAAGAACACCACACGCTCCTGTATAATTTCGCACTATGGGCAACACCGTCCTCTCTAATACCCCATGTGAAAACAACCCGCCTGTATAATTTCCCAGTTTGGAGACCCACCTCCTGTATAAATCCACCCAGTGAAAACCACACACCTGTTTAATTGCCGTTGTGAACACCCCGTCCTGTCGAAATCCCCCGATGAACACCCCTCCTGTATAAATCCCCATGTGAACACTCTCTCCTACCTAATCCCCCTGTGAGCACACCCCAAGTCTAATTAGCCCTGTTGAAAACCTTCCGGTCAAATTCCCCCTGTGAACACCCACCAGTATAATTCCCCCTGTGAAAACCCCTCCTGTCTAATTCCGCCTGTGAAAACACCTCTTGACTAATTCCCCGTGGGAACACGCCCTCCTGTCTAATTCACAAAGAGAAAACTCCTCCTATCCAATTCCCACTGTGAACACCCTCCAATCTAATTCCCCCTGTGAGAACCCTCCCGTCTAACTCGTCATGTGAACACCCTACTGTCTAATTCCTCGCTGAGAACACACTCCTGTCTATTTCCCCCGTGTTATCATACTCCTGTCAAATTCCACGTGTGAACACACTTCTGCCGAATTCCCAGTCAGAACATCTTCCTGTCTAATTCCTCGCAGTGAACACCCTCTTGTATAATTCCAGCCTGTGAACATCTCCTGTTTACTTGCCCTTGTGAACACCCTCCTCTCTAATTCCCCCTGTGAACATCCTCCTGGCTAATTCCCCCTGTGAACACCCTCCATGCTATCTCCCCTGGTGAACACCTACCTGCCAAATTCCCCTGTGAACACTCTCCTATCTAATACCCACTCCGAACACCCATACTGAGTAATTCCCCCTGTGAACACCGTCCTGTCTAATACCTCATGTGAAGAGCCTCCCGTCTAATTCCCCTCTGGACACCCTCCTGTCAAATTCCCCCTGTGCACACCCTCCTGTCAAATTCCCCCTGTGAAAACCCTCCAGTATAATTCCCCCTGTGAAAACCCCTCCTGTCTAATTCCACCTGTGAAAACACCTCCTGACTAATTCCCCGTGGGAACACGCCCTCCTGTCTAATTCACAAAGCGAAAACTCCTCCTTTCTAATTCCCAATGTGAACACCCTCCAATCTAATTCCCCCTGTGAGAACCCTCCCGTCTAACTCGCCATGTGAACATCCTCCTGTCTAATTCCTCGCAGTGAACACCCTCTTGTATAATTCCAGCCTGTGAACATCTCCTGTTTACTTGCCCTTGTGAACACCCTCCTCTTTAATTCCCCCTGTGAACATCCTCCTGGCTAATTCCCCCTGTGAACACCCTCCAGTCTAACTCCCCTGGTGAACACCTACCAGTCAAATTCCCCTCTGAACACCCTCCTGAGTAATATGCCCTGTGAACACTCTCCTATCTAATACCCACTCCGAACACCCATACTGAGTAATTCCCCCTGTGAACACCGTCCTTTCTAATACCTCATGTGAAGACCCTCCCGTCTAATTCCCCTCTGGACACCCTCCTGTCAAATTCCCCCTGTGCACATCCTACCGTCTAATTCCCCCGTGAACACCCTCCTGTCTAATTCCCTCTGTCAACACCCTCCTATCTAATTCCCCCTGTGGAAACCAGCCAGTCAAATTCCCCTGTGAACACCCTCCCGTGAAATATGCCCTGTGAACACCTTCCTGTCTAATACCAGTCTGAACACCCTTCCTGTGTAATTTCCCCTGTGAACACCATCCTTTCTAATTCCACCTGTAGGCACACCTCTGTCTAATTCACGCTATGGATATGCACCTGTGTAATTCCCTTGTAAACACCCTTCCTGTCTAATTTCCACTGTGGACACCCTCCTGTCTAATTCCCCCGTTAAAACCCACCTGTCCAGTTCACCCTGTGAACAACATCCTGGCTAATTCCCCTGTGAACACCCCATCCTGTAAATATCCCCCTGGGAATCCCTGCTGTATAAATCCCACTGTGAGCACCCCTTCCTACCGAATTCCCCTGTGAACACACCCTCAAGTCTAATTACACCTGTGAAAAAGCCGTCTGTCTAATTCCGCCTGTCAACACGCTCCTGTCTAATACCCCCTATGAAAACCCCTCCTGTCTAATTCCCCCTGCGAACGCCCTCCAGTCTAATTGCCCATGTGAACACCCTCCTGTGTAATTCCCCCTGTGAACACCCTCCAGTCTAACTCCCCCTGTGAACACCCTCCTGTCTAATTCCCCCTATGAGCACCCTCCAGTCGAACTCCCCCTGTGAACACCCTCCTGTCTAACTCCCCCTGTGAACAGCCTCCAGTCTAACTCCCACTGTGAACACCCTCCTGTCTAATTCCCCCTGTGAGCACCCTCCAGTCTAACTCCCCCTGTGAACACCCTCCTGTCTAATTCCCCCTGTGAACGCCCACCAGTCTAACTCCCCCTGTGAACACCCTCCTGTCTAATTCCCCCTGTGAACACCCTCCAGTCCAACTCCCCCTGTGAACACCCTTCTGTCTATTTCCACCTGTGAACACCCTGCATTCTAACTCTCCCTGTGAACAACCTCCAGTCCAACTCCCCCTGTGAACACCCTCCTGTCTATTTCCACCTGTGAACACCCTGCATTCTAACTCTCCCTGTGAACAACCTCCTGTCTAATTCCCCCTGTGAACACCCTCCAGTCTAACTCCCCCTGTGAACACCCTCCTGTCTAATTCCCCCTGTGAACACCCTCCAGTCTCACTCCCCCTGTAAACACCCTCCTGTCTATTTCCCCCTGTGAACACCCTGCATTCTAACTCCCCATGTGAACACCCTCCTGTCTAATTCCCCCTGTCAACACCCTCCTGTCTAATTCGCCCTACGAACAACCTTTCTGTCTAATTTCCCCTGTGGTCACCCTCTTGTCCAAGTCCCCCTTTGGACACCCTTCTGTGTAATTTCCTGGTGAACACCTTTTCTGTCCAATTCCTCGGTCAACACCCTCCTGTCAAATTCCCCCTCTGAACACCCTCCTGTCTACTTCCTCCTGTGAACACCCTTCCTGTCTAATTTCCCCGATGGATACCCTCCTGTCTAATTCCCCCGTGAAAACCCTCTTGTCTAGTTCAACCTGTGAACAACCTCCTGCCTAATACCCCCTGCGAACACACAAAGAACAAAGAACAAAGAACAGTACAGCACAGGAACAGGCCATTCGACCCTCCACTCCTGCGCCGATCTTGATGCCTGACTAAACTAAAACCTTCTGCACTTCTGGGGCCCATATCCCTCTATTCCCTTCCTATTCATGTATTTGTCAAGATGTCTCTTAAATGTCGCGATCGTATTTGCTTCCACCACCTCCCCTGGCAGCAAGTTCCAGGCACTCGCCTCCCTCTGTGTAAAAAGCTTGCCTCGCACATCCCCTCTAAACTTTGCCCCTCGCACCTTAAACCTATGTCCACTAGTAACCGACTCTTCCACCTTGGGAAAAAGCTTCTGACTATCCACTCTGTCCATGCCACTCATAACTTTGTAAACCTCTATCATGTCGCCCCTCCACCTCCGTCGTTCCAGTGAAAACAATCCGAGTTTTTCCAAACTTTCTTCACAGCTAATGCCCTCCAGACCAGGCAACATCCTGGTAAACCTCCTCTGTACCCTCTCCAAAGCCTCCACGTCCTTCTGGTAGTGTGGCGACCAGAATTGCACGCAATATTCTAAGTGTGGCCTAACTAAAGTTCTGTACAGCTGCAACATGACTTGCCAATTTTTATACTCTATGCCCTGACCGATGAAGGCAAGCATGCCGTATGCCTTCTTGACTACCTTATCCACCTGCGTTGCCACTTTCAGTGACCTGTGGACCTGTACGCCCAGATCTCTCTGCCTGTCAATACTCCTAAGGGTTCTGCCATTTACTGTATACTTCCCACCTGCATTACACCTTCCAAATTGCATTACCTCACATTTGTTCGGATTAAACTCCATCTGCCATTTCTCCGCCCAAGTCTCCAACCGATCTATATCCTGCTGTATCCTCTGACAATCCTCATCATTATCCGCAACTCCACCAACCTTTGTGTCGTCCGAAAAACTTACTAGATCAGCTACATTTTCCTCCAAATCATTTATATATATACTACAAACAGCAAAGGTCCCAGCACTGATCCCTGCGGAACACCACTTGTCACATCCCTCCATTCAGAAAAACACCCATCCACTGATACCCTCTGTCTTCTATGACCGAGCCAGTTCTGTATCCAACTTGCCAGCTCACCTCTGATCCCATGTAACTTCACCTTTTGTATCAGTCTGCATGCGGGACCTTGTCAAAGGCTTTTCTAAAGTCCATATAGATAACATCCACTGCCCTTCCTTCATCAATCATCTTCGTCACTTCCTCAAAAAACTCAATCAAATTAGTAAGACATGACCTCCCCTTCACAAAACCATGCTGTCTCTCGCTAATACGTTCGTTTGTTTCCAAATGGGAGTAAATCCTGCCCCGAATAATCCTCTCTAATAATTTCCCTACCACTGACGTAAGGCTCACCGGCCTATAATTTCCTGGATTACCCTTGCTACCCTTCTTAAACAAAGGATCAACATTGGCTATTCTCCAGTCCTCTGGGGCCTCATCTGTAGCCAATGAGCATGCAAAGATTTCTGTCAAGGCCACAGCAATTTCTTCCCTTGCCTCCCTCAGTATTCTAGGGTAGATCCCATCAGGCCCTGGGGACTTATCTACCTTAATGCTTTGCAAGACACCCAACACATCCTCCTTTTTGATAATGAGATGACTGAGACTATCTACACTCCCTTCCCTAGGCTCATCATCCACCAAGTCCTTCTGTTTGGTGAATACTGATGCAAAGTACTCATTTAGTACCTCGCCCATTTCCTCTGGCTCCACACATAGATTCCCAGCTCTGTCCTTGAGTGGGCCAACCGTTTCCCTGGTTACCCTCTTTCTCTTTACATATGTATAAAAAGCCTTGGGATTTTCCTTAATCCTGTTTGCCAATGACTTTTCATGACCTATTTTAGCCCTCCTAACTCCTTGCTTAAGTTCCTTAAGAGCAGAAAGAAGTCTATGATTTTGCTGTTCACCATATCCAGCAGCTTCATACTTATGTGGTTGGTAACTGTTTTTCATTTCTTATATTACACCACTAGTGGAGCTGGTGCGAATGATTACAACGATTCTGCATATAAAGTTCGACCTTTAGGATGCATGCAGCAGCGTTTAAGTTGCTGCACAAACACATTTGTTTATGTAGTAACACAGGTCAAGGTCAGAGAGCAGTTAAAGAATGCGGTGAAATATCTCATTACAACACTTATTCAATTAATTAATAGACAACAAAAACTGACAGCAAAGCAGAGGCTGGTCGCAGTGTTTCCAGTTCACGAATAAAGGTGTCTACGTCTGGAGACGTCCAGCTAAGGGGCTTGGGTGGGGAGTTAGCACCCAGGGCATGGAATATGGGCGTGGTGCGGCACAGGAGCCAACAGCGCCGGTTCCTCAGCTTCAAGGCTGCTCAGAAGGGCGGGGCAGGGACTCTTCCTGGTACCCATGTTAGATCAATATATTGTTAATGATTCTCTCTCTTCAGGAATCCAGGTCGGGAGACCCCAGGGGTTGGAAGTGTGGGTTTCTAACCTCTGACTAAGTAGGTGTCACGTGTACAAATTTTAAACTGACACAACACCTCACAGCTGGCTTATAAAGTATTAAGGGAGTGCTGCACGGTTGGAGGATAGGTACTGAGGGAGAGCAGCACTCTGAGAGGGTCAGTACTGAGACAGTGCTTCACAGTAAGAGGGTCAGTCCTAAGACAACGCTGCACTGTCGTAGGGGCAGCACTGAGAGCTGCAAGGTGGGGTGTTCAGTACTGAGGGATGGCTGCAATTTCAGAGGGACAATACTGAGGGAGAGCTGCACTGTCACAGTGTTAGGCTTGAGGGATTGATGCATTGTCGGATGGTCAGTACTGAGGGGTTGCTGTTTTGTCGGAGTGTCAGCACTGAGGGATTTCTGCACTGTCAGAGGGTCAGTTTTGAGGGATTGCTGTACTGTCAGCGGATTAGTAGTGAGGGAGTGTGACACTGTCTGAAGTTCAGTATTGTAAAGGAATTGCACTGACGGAGGAGCAGAAATGAGCAGGTGTGGCAGTGTCGCAGGTGCAGTGCTAGAGAGTGCTGCACCATCAGATCATCAGCCGTGAGTGAGTGCTGCACTCTTGGAGGATCACGTCTGAGGGACTCCTACAGTCAGACCGTCAGTACTGAGAGTGTTCTGCACTGTCAGAGTGGCAGTTATGAGGGTGGGGTGTACGGTCAGAGGGTCCGTATTGAGGGAACGCCACACTATCAGAGGGTCAGTACTGAGAGAGTGCTGCATGCTTTGGCGGGTCAGCATTGACTGAGCTCTGCATGGTTAGAGAAGATGTACTGAGGGAGCGTGGCACCACAGAGTGGCGGTACTGAGGTGGTGCTGCATTGTCAGACTGTAAGCAGTGACAGATATTGGCACTCTAGGAGGGTCAGTATTGAAAGAAGGCTGATCTATCAGAGGGTTCGTGCTGAGGCAGCTCTGCACTGTTGGAAGATCAGTACTAAGGAAACGCTGCACTGTTGAAGGGATAATACTGAGAGCTGCAAAGTCGGAGGTTCAGTACGAAGGGACAGCTGTACTTTCAGAGAGACAGTATGGAGGGAGAGCTGCACGTCGGAACGACAGTATTGAGGGAGTGCTGCACGGTAGAGGTTCAGCACAGAACGAGAGCCGCACTGCTGGAGATTCAGTACTGAGGCATTTCTACACTGTAGGAGGAACAGAAGTGCGGGAGTGCTGACTTTCGAAGTGTCAGTGCTGAGGGAGGGCTACACTGCCATAGCTTCAGTACTGAGGGACAGCTGCACTGTTGGTGGGTCAGTACTGAAGGAGCGCTGCACTGCTGGAGGATCCATACTGAGGGAATGCTGCACTGGTGGACAGTCAGTACTGAGGGATGGCTGCATTGTCGGAGAGTCAGTTCTGAGGGAGGGTTGCATTGTTGGAGACTCCATACTGACAGAGCGCTGCAGTATATCTGTCAGTGTGTCAGTACTTAGGGAGCGCTGCACTGTCGGTGAGGCAGTACTGAGGGAGTGCTGCACTGTCAGAGAGTCAGTTCCAATGGTGTGCTGCACTGGTGGCAACTCTGTACGGAGGGTGTGCTGCAATTTTTTTCTATTCATTCATGGGATGTGAACGCTGCTGATTAGCCAGCATTTGTTGCCCATCCCCAATTGCCCTTGAGAAGGTGGTGGTGAGCTGCCTTCTGGAACCGCTGCAGTCCATGTGATGTCGGCACACCCACAGTGCTGTTAGGAAGGGAGTTCCAGGTTTTTTGACCCAGCGACAGTGAAGGAACGGCCGTATAGTTCCAATTCATGATGGTATGTGGCTTGGAGGGGAACTTGCAGGTGGTGGTATTCCCATGCATCAGCTGCCCTTGTCCTTCTAGTAGGTCGCGAGTTGGAAGGTGCTGTGTAAGGAGCCTTGGTGCGTTGCTGCAGTGCATCTTGCAGATGGGGCCAACAACTGCCACTGTACGTCAGTGGTGGAGGGAGTGAATGTTTGTGAATAGGGTCACAATCAAGCAGGCTGCTTTGTCCTGGATGGTGTCGAGCTTGTTGGAGATGCACCCCACCAGGCAAATGGAGAGTATTCCATCACACTCCTGATCTGTGCCTTGGAGGTGGTAGATAGGCTTTGGGGAGTCTCACTATTTTCTGTCATTAAGCCAGGTTTTATCCAACTGACACTGACCCTGCTATTCGAAGAGCATCAATTAACTGTCCAGCTGTCACAAACAGACTGTGAAGGAAACTCCAAGTTCAGCTTAACAGAAGATGAAATGCTAAATGTTAAAATAACTAAATTTTGGAAAGAGATCAACTCCAAGATCTCTTACAATTCAGTCACTCATTAACTTTACTGTATCCAGTATTCTGTGCAAGCAGTGCTCCCTTAAACTGGACTCTGTGCAACTTACTGTATTTAGGGTTTAGAGAGAGAGAATTCCAGAACTTAGGGATGAGAAGAGAAAGTGCCGGAAATACTCAGCAGGTCTGGCAGCATTGTATAGAGAGAAACAGAGTTAATGTTTCAGATCAGTGACCCTTCATCAGAACGGGCAAAGTTTAGAAATGTAACAGTCTTTGAGCAAGTGAAAGAGAGGAAGAGGGAAGAAGAACAAGAAGGAAGAACTGTGATGGGACGGAGAGGGTAGAGAATAAATGACAGACTGTTACATGGGCAGCAGTGTTTTGGATCACCTCATGTTCATGGAGGGTAGCATGAAGGAGACCAGCCAGGAGTGTGTTGGAATAGTCAAGTCTACAGGTAACACAGACAAGGGAGAGAGTTTCATCAGCAGAAGAGCTGAGACAGGGATGAATTCGTCCTATGTTAATTGGGTGGAAATAGGCCGTTTTATTGATGGTGTGAATATTTGGTAGGAAGCTCATCTCAATGAATTTCAAGGATAACTATGTAACCAAGTTTGTGAACAGTTTGGCTTATTCTCAAACATTTGCAAAAGAAAGGGATGGAGTGTGTAGCTAGGAAATGTTTGTAGCAGAGTCAGAAAGTAATGGCTTAAATCTTCTCAATATTTAATTGTCATTGCAGATGTGTGAGGTGATACATTTTGGAAGGATGAATGAGGAGAGACAATACAAGTTAAATGGTACAACTATAAAGGTGATGAAATAACAGAGACACCTAGGGTTTTTGTACACAAATCTTTGAAGGTGGCAGGAAAGGTTAACTAAACAGTTAATAAATATACGGGATCTTAGCTTTTATAAATAGAGTCAAAAAGAGCAAAAGCAAGGCTATTATGTGAAACATATACAAAATACTAGTTCATCTGCACCTAAAGTTCCAGAGATGTAGACAAAAGGATAGCGAAGATGATTCTCGACAGGAGCGAGAGTAACAGGGTAGTTGTTATGGGGGACTTTAACTTTCCAAATATTGACTGGAAATACTATAGTTCGAGTACTTTATATGGGTCAGTTTTTGTCCAGTGTGTGCAGGAGGGTTTTCTGACACAGTATGTAGACAGGCCAACCAGGGGCGATGCCACATTGGATTTGGTACTGGGTAACGAACCCGGCCAGGTGTTAGATTTAGATGCAGGTGAGCACTTTGGTGATAGAGATCACAATTCGGTTAGGTTTACCTGAGCGATGGGCAGGGACAGGTATATACCGCAGGGCAAGAATTATAGCTGGGGGAAAGGAAATTATGATGCGATTAGGCAAGATTTAGGATGCGTAAGATGGGGAAGGAAACTGCAGGGGATGGGCACAATCGAAATGTGGAGCTTATTCAAGGAGCAGCTACTGCGTGTCCTAGATAAGTATGTACCTGTGAGGCAGGGAGGAAGTTGTCGAGCGAGGGAGCCGTGGTTTACTAAAGAAGTTGAAGCGCTTGTCAAGAGGAAGAAGAAGGCTTATGTTAGGATGAGACGTGAAGGCTCAGTTAGGGCGCTTGAGAGTTACAAGCTAGCCAGGAAAGATCTAAAGGGAGAGCTAAGAAGAGCGAGGAGAGGACACGAGAAGTCATTGGCGGATAGGATCAAGGAAAACCCTAAGGCTTTCTATAGGTATATCAGGAATAAAAGAATGACTAGAGTTAGATTAGGGCCAATCAAGGACAGTAGTGGGAAGTTGTGTGTGGAATCAGAGGAGATAGGGGAAGCGTTAAATGAATATTTTTCGTCAGTATTTACAGTAGAGAAAGAAAATGTTGTCGAGGAGAATACTGAGATACAGACTACTAGGCTAGATGGGATTGAGGTCCACAAGGAGGAGGTGTTAGCAATTTTGGAAAGTGTGAAAATAGATAGGTCCCCTGGGCCAGATGGGATTTATCCTAGGATTCTCTGGGAAGCCAGGGAGGAGATTGCAGAGCCTTTGTCCTTGATCTTTATGTCGTCATTGTCGACAGGAATAGTGCCGGAAGACTGGAGGATAGCAAATGTTGTCCCCTTGTTCAAGAAGGGGAGTAGAGACCGCCCTGGTAATTATAGACCTGTGAGCCTTACTTCGGTTGTGGGTAAAATGTTGGAAAAGGTTATAAGAGATAGGATTTATAATCATCTTGAAAAGAATAAGTTCATTAGCGATAGTCAGCACGGTTCTGTGAAGGGTAGGTCGTGCCTCACAAACCTTATTGAGTTTTTCGAGAAAGTGACCAAACAGGTGGATGAGGGTAAAGCAGTGGATGTGGTGTATATGGATTTCAGTAAGGCGTTTGATAAGGTTCCCCACGGTAGGCTATTGCAGAAAATACGGAAGTATGGGATTGAAGGTGATTTAGAGCTTTGGATCAGAAATTGGCTAGCTGAAAGAAGACAGAGGGTGGTAGTTGATGGCAAATGTTCATCCTGGAGTTTAGTTACTAGTGGTGTACCGCAAGGATCTGTTTTGGGGCCACTGCTGTTTGTCATTTTTATAAATGACATGGATGTGGGTGTAGAAGGGTGGGTTAGTAAATTTGCAGATGACACGAAGGTCGGTGGAGTTGTGGATAGTGCCGAAGGATGTTGTAGGTTACAGAGGGACATAGATAGGCTGCAGAGCTGGGCTGAGAGATGGCAAATGGAGTTTAATGCGGAAAAGTGTGAGGTGATTCACTTTGGAAGGAGTAACAGGAATGCAGAGTACTGGGCTAATGGGAAGATTCTTGGTAGTGTAGATGAGCAGAGAGATCTTGGTGTCCAGGTACATAAATACCTGAAAGTTGCCACCCAGGTTAATAGGGCTGTTGAGAAGGCATATGGTTTGTTAGCTTTTATTAGTAGGGGGATCGAGTTTCGGAGCCATGAGGTCATGCTGCAGTTGTACAAAACTCTGGTGAGACCGCACCTGGAGTATTGCGTGCAGATCTGGTCACCGCATTATAGGAAGGATGTGGAAGCTTTGGAAAGGGTGCAGAGGAGATTTACTAGGATGTTGCCTGGTATGGAAGGAAGGTCTTACGAGGAAAGGCTGAGGGACTTGAGGTTGTTTTCGTTGGAGAGAAGGAGGAGGAGAGGTGACTTAATAGAGGCATATCAGATAATCAGAGGGTTAGATAGGGTGGATAGTGAGAGTCTATTTCCCCGGATGGTGATGACAAACACGAGGGGACATAGCTTTAAGTTGAGGGGTGACAGATCTAGGACAGATGTTAGAGGTAGTTTCTTTACTCAGAGACTAGTAGGGGCGTGGAACGCCCTGCCTGCAACAGTAGTGGACTCGCCAACTTTAAGGGCATTTACGTGGTCATTGGATAGACATATGGATGAAAATGGAATAGTGTAGGTCAGATGGTTTCACAGGTCGGCGCAACATCGAGGGCCGAAGGGCCTGTACAGCGCTGTAATGTTCTATGTTCTATGTTCTATGAAGCCTCGTGTCAAATACTGGAATGACACAAAGCCTTCGGAGAGGGTACATAACTGTTTTACTGGAATTGATCCAGACATGAGGGATTACAGTTATGGAACTGGGGTTGTTCTGCTGAGAGGAGAGAACTTTCAGAGGAGATTTGATTGAGGTGTTTAACATTATGAAGGGTTTAGATAAATTAAATAAAGTGAAACTGTTTCCAATGCCCAAGGGGCCGTTAACCAGCGACACAGATTTAAGTCAATCGGTTAACGAAGCAGCCATGAGGATTTTTGTTTCTGAGTGGTTTGGATTTGGAATGTACTGTCTGATAGGCTGATGGAAACAGATTCAATGGTAGATCCCAAAAGGCAATTGGATAAATATCTGAAGCAGAAAAAAATGCAAGGATATCGTGAAAGAGCCAGGGTGTGGGAGTAACTTGATTGCTCTTTGAAAGGGCCAACACTGACTTGATGGGGCAGAGGACCTCATTCAGGACTGTGCTATGCTATGATTCTATGATTGTTCCTGCCTGTACTTTCACAACCTCCCTATCCTTCCAAAAGGTGTTTGATAAAGAACCACTTAACAGCCGTGTTACCAAATTAGAAACACCTGGGATTAAAGGACCAATGTCAAGTTTGTAGCTCTCTCCCCTTTCAGTCACAAGCTTCTCGGATCAGGTGCTACTGCAGGACCTGATCACAAGATTCAAGGCTGACACTGCAGTGCAGTACTGAGGGAGTGTTGCACTGTCAGAGGTGCCATTTACCGAATGAAACGTTAAACCAAGGCCCCGTCTGCCCTCTCTGGTGGATGTTAAAGATCCAATGGGATTATTTCGAAGCAGGGCACGGGGGCTACCCCCAGTGTCCTGGACAATACTTAATCTTAAATCAACATCACGAAAACAGACCTGATCATCATCACATTGCTACTTGTGGGATCTTGCTGTGCAGAAATTTGCTGCCGTGTTTCCTGCATTACAATAATAACAAAGCGTTAAGAAGCACGCATTCATTGCAAATCGCTTTGGGACATGCAGTGGTCATGAAAGGCACTACATAAATGGAAGTATTTTCTTTTATTTCCAATGTCAGCATGTGTCAGAAATCAGGTAAGTGACAGAATACAGAGAGTGGTGGAGAATGGCTGTTGTTCAGTCTGGAGGAAAGTCCACAGTGGGGTTTCCCAGGGTCACTGTTGGAATCACTGTTGCTGTATGTTAATGCAATGGGCTTGTGTACAGAGGGGATAATATCAAAGTTTTCAGATAGCAGGAAACTCAGAAATGTTAATAAACAGTGATAAGGATAGTAACAGACTTCAGGAGGACGGAGACTGACGGGTGAACTGGGCAGGAACATGGAAGATGTAATTTAACACAGTGAAGTATGAAGTGAGACATTTGGGTAGGAAGTATGAGGAGAATCAATATAAACTAAATGGTACCATTATAAAGTGGGTGCAGGATTAGCGAGACCTGGGGTGTACACATACAGATCTTTGAAGGTAGCAGTTAGTATCCTTGGTGTTGGAGAGAGAGG
This sequence comes from Heterodontus francisci, assembly GCF_036365525.1. Taxonomy (NCBI): domain Eukaryota; kingdom Metazoa; phylum Chordata; class Chondrichthyes; order Heterodontiformes; family Heterodontidae; genus Heterodontus; species Heterodontus francisci. The sequence goes on from NC_090421.1 coordinate 22,247,112, forward strand.
CACAGAGTAATACAACTCAGGAGGAAATGCTGAATTTTATAGATCATTGGTTCGGTCCCACCTGGAGAATTGTGCCCAGTTCTGACCACTACACCTTGGTAAGGATGTCATGGACTTAGTGAAGATACAGAGGTGGTTTACTAGAATGGTACCAGGGATCTGAGAATTCAGTTAAGTGGTGAGATTGGAAAAGCTGAGATTGTTCTCTTTGGAGCAGTGAAGGGTAAGGGGAGATTTAATATCGAATTCAAAATCATGAAGGGTTTTGATAGGGTAATTAATGTGAAACTGTTTCCAGTGCCAGAAAGTTCAGTATTAAGAAGACACAGATTGAAGGTAATTAACAAAGAACCAGAGGTGAAATGAGGAGAACTTTCTTACACAGCGGGTTGTTGGGATCTGGAATTCACTGCCTGAAAAGATGGTGGAAGCAGATACAATAATATCTCTCAAAAGGGAATTTAACAAATACTTGAATAGCAAAAAAAAGAAGCTGAAGTCTGGGGAAAGAGGAGGGGGGAGAAACTAACTAGATGGCTCTTTCAAAGAGACAGCACTGACACAATGGGCCAAAGAGCCTCGTCTTGTGCTGAATTAATCACTCATTCTATGAGTACGGCACAGAGAATGAAAAGAGCGAGGGATAGACTGATAGAGCAAGAGAGAGAGAGAGAGTGGTAGAGAGAAATCGAAATAGAAAGAGCGGTAAAATCGGGTTTTAATCGCTTGGTGGGCAGAGGGGTCATGATCTACCTGTGCCCGTTCCTGTTGAGGCAGGTGACACACAAACTTCCTGCTGGCTCCTCATTTGCATGAATTCTACGTGTCGGTCAGGGTGACCCGCGCTGCTGTCTGTTTGCACGATTAACAGGGGCCTAACTATGTGAGAGACTGGCACATTTTTCAGCCAGCATTCAGCTCTTAAAGGCACTCTGTCCCTCAAAAAGGGAAGATTCCCTGAATCACGGGAGGCTGCTGCTGCTGACTGTGAATGCTGCAATTGGAGACAGGGCAAATGGAATACTATGACAGAAGTAGAGAAGCAACGTTTCCATGTGTTGGGGTGGACACCTTCAAGGAACGCCCTCCGAAGGGAATAGGAGCAGGTGGCCAGGGAGGTCAATGCAAGAATTCTGGCCCCAAGGACCTGGCAGCAGAGCCAGAAGAAGTTTAGTGAGCTCAAACGGGTGGTCAATGTCAGTGAATTCATCTCCACATGGCATCTCCTACCTCCAACACCACCAACCTCTCACACTGCTCAAAGTACCACACCACCATCACTCACCCATCAGCAGTCCCTAACACTCATGACTCGCACCTAACATTCACATCTTCCACCTCACCCTCACACAGCTTCTACTGATACCAGCCTCACACCCACCTTTCACTGCCTCCACATACCTCCAGCTATTCAGCTATGACAGGCACATCACCCAAACACAGTGCAGCACAATCACTGAAATTCTGCTCTCTCTCTTACAGGACAAGGTGACCCATAATCACAGGGAGCAGCAGTGAACCGACGGGGCCAGACATACCTTTACCCCCTGAGCCTGAGGGAGGAGATGGTTCTTCACATCATGGGACCGGCTGTGACAGAGCCCGTAGCATCCGTCATCACCGTGTGCATTCAGGATGTTGCTATGTTCCTGCCTTATGTCCCTTCTTAACTCCCACCTCCTCTTCATCCTGCTGTCTGGGATGATGTACAAGGTGCAGATGGTGGGACCATGGACCTCTTGCTTTCCAACCCACCCCCAATCCCTCACCCCAATCTCCCCTTCTGATTTTATAATTTCCAATGATAACCCAAAACTGCCAGCTTTCCAGTCACAGCAGCTCTATGAGTTAGAGAGAGAGCTGCAGCACAGCACTAATGGTGAATCCCCACCACTTGGTCTGATACTCACAGCCTCCAGATCAAATACTTACACTGCGTGTACCTTAGAGGCTGGAAAAGAGTCTTAATCTGCACTTGGTGAGTCACTGAACACGAGTGAGCTGCAACCAGGCCTGGGGGAAAGGATGGTTCATGTGGCAGCTCACCAGATGGCGAGTTCGCAGACGAGTTATAATACCCAGGGCTCAGATGTGAACATTGGTGGAACAGCATACAGGAAAATGCTGATGGACATGTACATGGAACAGTCCGGGTCCAACATGGCATAGGACATTGCACAGAGCTTGAATACCATTCTTTCCCCTGTGGAATTGGTCACTAACTCTATGACAGCACTTGTGTATCCAGCCGTGATACAGTTTCTGGTGACCATTGTCTCAGCTTCCACTGCAGCACAGATGGCAACCACCCAACGTCTCAGTGCTGCAGTGGAAGCTCAGACTGAGGTCATGAGATCCGTGCTTGCCGCAATGCAGTATCAGACTGCTGTCATCATGGCTGTGGATCTCAGTGCTCAAAGGGGTTTGCAGGCTCTCACAGAAGTCCAGCAATCTGTGATCCAGTAGATTACTAGGATTGCTGAGGTGTCGCTCCGGGGGAGTGGCAGTGGCTCCGTGGAGCCTGAACATGCTGTCTGTTCTCAGGGTGACAGTATTTGTTCTCCCTTCACTGCCACTCCACCAGTGTCCCTGTTGTTACCCATCAACCAGCTCAGGCTGCTGCTGCCCATGTCGAGGTGGTGCAGTCCGAATCCGAGCTCTCAAGGCCCAGAGCTGCTCGATGACATCCTGCAAGGCCATCTGAAGTCTCCCCAGTGAAAGTCAGCAGCTTTCCACCAGCCATGCTGCAGCCACTGGGGAAACACTGTGTAGGAGCACTAGACATGTCGAGGGAAGCCACAAGACAGGCGCTAAGGGAATACGCAAGGGTGAATACTTCAACTTTGTTTGTATAATTGGATGTGTTGTTTGATAAAGATGTTAATTGAAAGGTTTTTGTTGGTGTTTTTTATTGCCTCCTCCTCCTCCTGAGGTGGCCGCCGGATTCCTAGTAGCAATGGCTGTGTCCTCATGATGGTGATCATATTAATGGTGCAGCAGAACACCAGGAACTTGGACACCTGCTCCAGTGTGTACTGGAGTATTCTGCTAGACCAGTTCAGGTATTGGAAGCAGTGCTTCATCACACCGATGGTCTAATTCACGACACTCCGAGTCACTTTACTGCTCTTGTTCTATACGTGTTATTTCCATGTGATTGCTTGGCAGCAGGATGTGGGTTTGGGGGAAAATCATGAGCCATTTATAGAAGAGTTGGCGTTTGTTTCTGAGGAGTCACATTTTGGTTCTCGGTGGAGACCCGAAGTGTTGGGACCGGCTGAATGCTTCAGAATGAAGGTATGGTGGCTGCTGCCAGGATAGTGGACATTCACCAACATGATGTACTAAGCATGCTCACACACCAACTGTACATTAATGGAGGTGAGAATTCATTCAGTTCCTGTACCTCTCCCGTTGACATGGGGGCCCCGCAGAGCCACTTACACCATCAGGAATCCCGCTATCCTGACAAAGCCACGGAATCTCTCATCCTGCTTCTCCCTGCTGAGGGAGAAAATGATGTATTCACCTTACCCGACATAGATGACCTCTGTCACCTACTTGGTACATCGATAGACAGGATATTGGGAAATAGTGAATATACATCTCGTTCATGCATGGAAAGAACCATAAACAATGCATTTCAGTGAAACTGTGAACATGGCGGCCACTGACAGCTCCGTCCTCACCTGCGAGTCTCCAGGTCATAGTACAGGAGGTGGCTCAGCGCTCTGACCATCTCGTTATTACATTAGAGTCGCCTCACACACTGTTCCTTGATTATGTTGTTGTAAAAGGTCTGCACCCTTCCTTTAAGGGAAGAAGATCTGCTGTTCTTACCTGGACTGCCCTACTTGTGACTGCAGACCCACAGCAATGTGAGTGACTGTTAAGTACCTTAGCAAGCCACTGATTTCAATCCAGCTGCAACAAAGACAATAAGGAATGATATCAGATGGACCACCCGGCATCAACCTTGGCACGAAAAATGTCAATGGCAAACCCAGCCTTGTCGAAACTGCAAAGTCCTCCTTAGTAACATCTGGGGCTTGTGCGAAATTTGGCAGAGCTGTGCCACAGACTAGTCAAGAAACAGGCTGATATGGTCATACTCACCGAAACTTACCTTACAGACAATGTCCCAGAAACACCATCACCATCCCCGGGAATGTCCTGTTCTGGTATGGCAGACCCGGAAGAGGTGGCTGAACAGTGGTTTTCAGTCCGAAGGGAGCTGCCCTGGGAGTCCTCAGCATCGACCCCGGACCCCATGAAGTCTCGTGGCAACAGGTCAAAAATGGGCAAGGAAACCTTCTGCTGATTATCACCATCCGCCCTCCCTCAGCTGATGAGACAGTATTCCTCCATGTTGAACATCACTTGGAGGAAGTACTGAGGGTGGCAAAGGCGTAGTATGTACTCTGTGTGGTGGACGTCAACGCCCATCAGCATGAGTCGCTCAGTAGCAGCACAATTGACCAAGCTGGCAGAGCCCTAAATGTCATAGCAGCTAGACTGGGTATGCAGCAGGTGATGAGGTAACCAATAAGAGGGAAAAACATACGTGACCTCGTCCTCTTCACTCTGCCTGTCGCAGATGCATTTGCCCTTGACATTATTGGTAGGAGTGACCAGCACACAGTCCTTGTGGAGGCAAAGTCCTCTCTATACATTGAGGATACCCTCCATCGTGTTGTGTGGCACTACCACTGTGCTAAATGGGATAGATTTCGAATTAATCCAGCAATGTAAAAATGGGCATCCATGAAGCGCTGTGGGCCATCAGCAGAAGCAGAATTGTACTCAGCTCCAATCTGTAACCTCATAGCCTGCATATCCCCCAGTCTACCATTACCATCAAGCCAGGGCACCAATCCTGGTTCAATGTAGATGCAGGAGGGCATGCCAGGAGCAGCATCAGGCATACCTCCTAATGAGGTGTCAAACTGGTGAAACTGCAACACAGGACTATTTGCATGCTAAGCAGCATAAGCTGCATGCGATGGACAGAGCCACGCGATTACACAACCAATGGATCAGTTCTGAACTCTGTAGTCCTGCCACATCCAGTCGTGAATGGTTGTGGACAATTAAACAACTAACTGGAGGAGGTGGCTCCACAAATATCCCCATCCTCAATGATGGGGGAGCCTAGCAAATCAGTGCAAAAGACAAGGCTGAAATATTTGCAACAATCTTCAGCCAGAAGTTTAGAATGGATGATCCATCTCGGCCTCGCACTGAGGTCCTCAGCATCACAGATGCCAGTCTTCACACTATTCGATTCACTCCACGTGATATTAAGAAATGACTTGAGGCACTGGATACTGCAAAGGCTATGGACCCTGACAATATTCCGGCAATAGTACTGAAGACCGGTGCTCCCGAACTTGGCATATCCCTAACCAAGCTGTTCCTGTACAGCTACAACATAGGCATCTGCCCGGCAATGTGGAAAATTGCACGTATGTCCTGTGCACAAATAGCAGGACAAGTCCAACCCGGCCAATTACCGCCCTATCAGCCCACTCTCGATCATCAATAAAGTGATGGAAGCTGTCATCGACAGTGCCATCAAGCTGCACTTGCTTAGCAATAACCGGGTCAATGACTCTCAGTTTGGGTTCCGCCACGACCACTCAGCTCCTGACCTCATTACAGCCTTTGTTCAAAAATGTACTAAAGAGCTGAACTCAAGAGTTAAGGTGAGAGTGACTGCCTTTGATATCCAGGCAGAATTTGATGCAGTCTGGCATCAAGGAGCCCTAACAAAACTGGAGTTAATGGGAATCAGGGGGAAGACTCTCCGCTGGTAGGAGATATACCTAGTAAAAAAGAAGATGGTTGTGGTTGTTGGAGGTCAATCATCTCAGCTCCAGGATATCACTGCTGGAGTTCCTTCGGGTGGAATCCTAGGCCCAACCATCTTCAGCTCCCTCATCAATGACCTTCCTTCAATCATAAGGTCAGGAGTAGAAATGTTTGCTGATTGTTGCACAATGTTCATCACCATTTGTGATTGCTCATATACGGAAGGAGTCGGTGCAGAAAAGCAGCAAGATCTGGACAATAGCCAGGCTTGGGTTGATAGGTGGAAAGTTACATTCACGCCACATAAGTGCCAGGTGGATGGTGATGCTCTGGTTGACATAATGGGCAGCACATTGAAAGCATTCTCTTGTTAATAGAGGATTAAAACCCTCCAACGTCACAATTAGTGTTCATGGAGACTACCGTTAATCACAGTCACTGAACAAACAGGTTCAGTTAACTCCTTTCAATCCAAAACAGTATGTACTTCAATAAAGTACACCAATTACTCCAGATGGGATGCATGTGGGTTGCTGAGAAAAGGAAAGGTGGAAATAGAAGCACTGGACAGATTCTTTAATTCTTGCTGGGATGAAGGAGTGGTATCAGAGAGCTGGAGGGCTATACATGTTACATAAAAAGGAGAGATGGGGTAAACCCTGCAATCACTTGTCCATCAGTCTAATCTCGGTGAAGGGTGCTGTAAAATTCAGATTCTATAATCTGTAGCAAAAATTGTGTGGCTTAGAAAATGGCAAGCACTATGGATGTAGTAATGTCAAATAATGTCAGACAAACTTGTTTGAGTTTTGTTAATGAAGCAATGGAGATGGTTGATGAGGATAGCATGGTTGATTGCCCTTGAGAGGTTGTGATGAGTTGCCTTCTGGAACCGCTGCCCTCCGTTGGGTGTAGGTCCGCCCACAGTATTGTTGGGAAGGGAGTTCCAGGATTTTGACCTAGTGACAGTGAAAGAATGGCGAAATAGTTCCAATTCAGGATGGTGTGTGACTTGGAAGAGAAATTGCAGGTGGTGGTGCTCCCATACATCTGCTGCCCGTGGTTGCGGTCGCTGGTTTGGAAAGTGCTATCGAAGGAGCCTTGGTGAGCTGCTGCAGTGCGTCTTCTAGATGGTACACACTGCTGCCACGGTGCATCAGTGGTGAAGGGAGTGAATGTTGAAGGTGATGGATGGGATGCCAATCAAGCGGGATTCTATGTCCTGGATGGTGTCAAGCTTTTTGAGTACTGTTGCAACTGGACCCACCCAGGCAAGTGGAGAGTATTCCATCACACTCCTGCCTTGTACCTTTTAGATGGTGGACTGGCTTTGGGAAGTCAGGAGGTGCGTTACTCGCTGCAGTATTCCCAGACTCTGGCCTGCTCTTTCAGTCACAGTATTTATATGATTAGATTAGATTAGAGATACAGCACTGAAACAGGCCCTTCGGCCCACCGAGTCTGTGCCGACCATCAACCACCCATTTATACTAATCCTACATTCCTACCAAACATCCCCATCTGTCCCTATATTTCCCTACCACCTACCTCCACTAGTGACAATTTATAATGGCCAATTTACCTACCAACCTGCAAGTCTTTTGGCTTGTGGGAGGAAACCGGAGCACCCGGAGAAAACCCACGCAGACACAGGGAGAACTTGCAAACTCCACACAGGCAGTGCCCAGAATCGAACCCGGGTCCCTGGAGCTGTGAGGCTGCAGTGCTAACCACTGCGCCACATATGGCTGCTCCAGTTCTCTTTCTGGGCAATGGTGATCCCGAGGATGTTGATAGTGGGGGATTCAGCGTTGATCCTACCATTGAACATCAAGAGCAGATGGTTAGATTCTGTCTTGTTTGAAATAGCCATTGCCTGGCACTTGTGTGGCGCAAATGTTACTTGCTGTTTATCAACCAAAACCTGGATGCTGCCCAGCTCTTGCTGCATCGGGACATTAGCTGCTTCAGTAACTGAGGAGTCACGAATGGTGTTGAACATACCGCAATGATCAAGGAATATACCCACCTCTGACCCTATAATGGAGGAATGTTCATTGATGAAACAGCTGAAGATCGTTGTGTGCCCAGGACACGAGCCTGAGTAACTCCTGCAGTGATTTCCTGTGACTGAAATGATTGACCTCCAACAACCACAACTAACTTCCGTTGTGATAGATATGATTCCAACCAGCAGAGAGTGTTCTGTCTATTTCCCATTGACTCCAGTTTTGCTAGGGCTCCTTGATGCGAACTCGGTCAAATTCAGCCTTGATGTCAAGGTCAGTCACTCTCACCTCACCTCTTGAGTTCAGCCCTTTTGCCCATGTTTGAACCAAGGCTGTAATGAGATCAGGAGCTGTGTGGTTCTGGTGGAACCCAAACGGAGTGTCACTGAGCAGGTTATTGCTAAGTAAGTGCCACTTGATGGCACTGTCGATGACACCTTCCATCACTTTATTGATGATCGAGAGTGGACTGAGAAGTCATTGACCAGGATGGATTTGTCCTGTTTTGTTTGTGCACAGGACAATCCTTGGGCAATTTTCAACAATGCTGGGTAGATACCAGTGTACTGTGGCTGTACTGGAACAGCTTGGCTATCGACGAGCAAGTTCTGGAGCACAGGTCTTCAGTACATTTGCTGGAATGGTGTCACGGCCCATATTCTTTGCAATATCCAATGCCTTCAGTCGTTTCCTGATGTCACATGGAATGAATCGAATTGGCTGACGACTGGCATCTGTGATGCTGGAGATTTCAGGAGGAGGCCGAGATGGATCAGCCACGAGGCATATCAGGCTGAAGATTGTTGCAAATGCTTGAGCCTTATCTTTTGCACTGATGTGCTGGGCTCCTCCATCTTTGAGGATGGGATATTTGTGGAGCCAACTCCTCCTGTTAGTTGTTTGAAATTATATTCTCTCTTCCCAGGTCCATTTACATGTGGCAAGAAAATATAGAGGTGAGGATATTTTCCTGCAGCAATACAAAACTCTGGTTAGATCGCACTTGGAGGACTGTGTATAAATCTGGGCACCTTAGAACATATATATTGACCATCTCAGGAGTGCAATGCTAATTCCCCAGAATATTATGAGGGCATCAATGGTTAAATTGTGGGGTCAGTTTACAGAAACTAGGCTTGCAGCTTGTATTCTCTGGGAATGTCCAAGGTGCAGGGGTGATGCCAACTGAGTGAGATAAAAACTTGTATCGGCCGGGCAGGGAGTCAATGATAAGGGGACATATTCGGAAAATTACAGCGAGTCAACGAAGGAGAGGAATTCGGAAACAGTTCTTAACACAAATTGTGGTTTAAGTGTGGAACTGTCTCCCACAAAAACAGTAGAAATGGGCTCGAGGAATAATTTAAATATGCAGTTGATAGATTTACACTAAACAAGGTAGTGGGGACAAGACCGTCAAGACATGTGAATGGAGTTAGGATGCACATCAGCCATGATCTCAATGAATGGTGTAATATATCCAAGTATTTGAATGGCCCTCTCCCGTTCCTATGTTCCTACCTCAACGATATATCCAGTGCCAGTATCGAGCTCTCCCAGGGCAGGTAGAAAACCGAGCTCACTCAACATTACCTTAACAGTGTGACTCCACTTTGCACAGAATGACAGCATCAAACAGTAGCAAGATAAAGAGAATACAAAGTTCCCTCTACCTCACCTAATGGCATACCCCCACATTTTCGGCAGTTTAGATCACTGCCAGGGCAGGTAAAACAGTGAGATCCTTCCAAATTACTCTGACATTGTACCTCCATTTAATACCCAGCGTCAACATTGAGCAATCCCCAGACAATACAGCGCACCCTCTGGATTAGCCAGAACATATACCTCCAATTTAGATACAGTGTAAGCGCCGAACACTCCCAGGGCAGATACAATGCAGGCTCCATATAGATAGTCATGACACTGCACACCACAGGGACATCAAAATGTCCCCTCCCTGGGACATCTCAGGGACAGATACTGAACCCACTGAACCCCACAGGGACATTTCTGTCTGTACCCTCCCTGAGAACGCTCATAGTCAGACACTGAACATGCTGCACCCCACATGGCTATCGCAAACTGTCCACTCCATGGAGCTGGTCAGGGTCAGATACTGAACACAGTGCAACCCACAGGGACATCGCAATCTGTCCCTTCGTGGGACAGCTCAGGGTCAGATACTGAACACGATGCACCCCACAGGGAGATAACAAACTGTCCTCTCACTGCAAGCCAGAGGTAGATCACAAATTGTGCCCTCCCTGGGGCAGCCCAGGTTCTGATACTGAACAATCTGCACCCCACAGGGACATCACCAACTGTTCCCTCCCAGGGAAAGCTCATGGTCTGGTACTGAAAGCACTGCAGTCCACAGGGAAATTGCAAACTGTCCGCTCCCTGGGATAGCTCAGGGGCAGATGCTGAACACACTGCATCCCACAGACACATCATAAACTGTCCCCTTAAATAGACAGCTCAGGTTCAGACACTGTACACACTGCACCTAACAGGGACATCACAAAATGTCCCTTCTCCGGGTCAGTTCCAGGTAAGATACTGAACACACTTTACCCACAAGGAAATCACAAAATGTCCCCTCCCTGGAATAGCTCAGGGTCAGACACTTAACAGACTGCACTGCACAGGGACATCACAAACTCCCACCTCCCTGGGACTGCTCAGGGTCAGATACTGAACACACTGTGCACCACATGGACATCGCAAAATGTCCCCTCCCATAGCTCAGGGTCAGACGCTGACCACACTGCACCCGAGAGGGACATCACAAAATTTCCCCTCCCTGGAATAGCTCAGGGTCATACACTTAACAGACTGCACCCCACAGGGACATACAAACTCCCATCTCCCTGGGACTGCTCAGGGTCAGATACTGAACACACTGTGCACCACATGGACATCGCAAAATGTCCCCTCCCATAGCTCAGGGTCAGACGCTGAACACACTGCACCCGAGAGGGACATCACAAATCGTCACCTCCTTGGGATAGCTCCGTGTCAGACACTGAACACACTGCACCCTAGAGGGACATCAAAAACTCTCCCCTCCTTGGGACAATTCAGAGTATTATTCTGAGCACACTGCACCCCACAGGATGAACTTTTGTTACAACATTGCAACTGCAGACTTGGAGAAATAGCTATCATGCCCTGCCCAGACGACTCTGGTTGTAAGCATATTGATGATTTGTCTTAACTTTTTTTAAAATCATGAATTAGTTCCAGCCAATTATTGAAAGAGGACAAAAACAATTAGTCCACCACGGAATTCCATGACGGGATTGTTTATGTAAAAAGTGATGTTGTAGCTGTTGTGTGATTTACATTTGGAAAGCTGCGACATTATGGTTGAAAGCGAGTGCCATTGACCACATCAATGGATCTTGTGGACAGAATCCACTAGGAATTATGAGATAAGGCAAAACACAGGATCCAATTTACTTAATTCTCATTACTGAGTTGGTGAGAGACTAACTTATACCCAAGTTATCTTAGTTTCGATAATCCAGTGCTTCAAATGCAAATATTAAAAATAAAAATGCATAGAAACAATATTTATTGGATCTACTCTAGACGTTAATTGGCATTGTGCCACTGTTTGTTTCATATATAGAGGGTGGGTGTTGAATAATCACCACTGGCATTCCATCTATAAATTTTATTCTTCCACAGTAATGAATTAAAATACCCTTGCATATGAATCTGCTGTTACAGTCTATATTAGTCAACCCAATAGCTAGTGTTCCTTGAATGAAGTATTCCTCTGATCCAAAAGTGCTGGTGTTCTGTTCCATGGGAGTGAATAGAGAGTTAGCTATCTCTAGAAACTTTGGTTCATGTTAAAATCATTTTGAAGACATTAAGCAGTGTAGCATTATTAATGCAATATTTTCCCATCAAATATAAATAATTTCAAGCAAGTTCTAATGGCTGAGGAAGTAATATTGATTGATTTTCAAAAGCAAGACTTTGCCCCATTATTGACAACTGATTGTTTCACAGTCACAGACAAGTAATATTGCAGAGAGAAAACCATCTCTGAGCTTCTCTAAAATAAATGTATATCCAACCATGTACATGTAGGAATAAACAGGATGTCAGGTGGTTCTATTCCCAGAGAATGTAGAGCCTCTGGAATACATTGTCAGCTGGTGTCGTGGGTACTGACTTTCTTAGCAGCTTCAAGACGGAGCTCCATCAGTTCCTGACTGTGAGAAATATTGTGTCATATAGAAGGTACGTTTCGTTATAGGTAGCAAGTGATCTATGTAATCGCCTAGAAAAGTGCTTGAGTGTCAGGGTAGCAGGTCATTGGAGAAGAAATTTACTAAGTTTTTTCCCCACATTATCCCAGGGTTTTTATGTTTTTTTGCCACTCCTAGTGGATTCAGATGCGAGTTAGGGAAAGAGTAGAAGCGTTTAGCCATGATGGCCCAGCTATCTTTATGTGAGACAGTCTTGATGGGCCAGCTAGTCTTCTTGCGTCATTTTCAGAAGTTCATAAGCTAGAAATTTCCCTCCACGTCTCCTCAGATTGCACAGAGACCTGAATGCAACAAATGATGTAAGTACTTCCTTCCTCAATGTTGTAGACAAAGAAGTAAGTAGCAGAGGATGTAAAGCAGACATAAGTTGGTTATGCTTTCTGACAGCACCATGTCTGGGTTCCTGAAATGTCTGCTAATGCAAGATTAATGTGGGTGGCTCAGACTCACACTTGCTGACTTATTTTGCCTACCTCAGGCACCCGAGCAGAGCTTGGGAACTCTCTGACACAGTATTACTGATGTAAATTTCCCAATTGCACTACTAATTGCAGTTCCCATCAGCTGGTGGTATTGTTTTCTTTTTTTAAGCTACATCTTTTTTGTCTGTTTCAATAATATGTTTGATATTATCGGTTCGGGTTGGGCATGAAAATAAATTAAAGTACTCGGATCTGGGTTGGGTTTGGGTTGCCTTTTGTTGGGTCGGGCCCGGGTCGGGTTTTAATTTCATCCCGGAGCGAGGCTTTATTTCGTGGAGCACTGGGTGCAGGGAGAGGGGGGAGGGGTGTGGGCAGCACTTCAAAACAACCAATGTTTAATCAATTATTCTCGGACTTCTCCTGTTACAAGCTGCTTCACAGTGCAATATGAGGCACCACATGGTCAGCTTTCGGTGTGGTCTCCAATTCTGCCTCAAAGACACAGGGCAGTGACTGGCACGACAGAGCCATGTATCAGTCTGGGCGTCCAATCGCTCTACACCTCCATCCCCCACCAGGATGGTTTGAGGGGTCTCCACTTCTTCCTGGAACAGAGGTCCAACCAGTCCCCATCCACCAACACCCTCCTCCGCCTGGCTGAACTTGTTCTCACATTGAACAACTTCTCCTTCAACTCCATGCATTTCCTTCAAGTAAAAGGTGTCGCTATGGGTACCCGCATGGGTCCTAGTTATGCCTGTCTTTTTGTGGGATATGTCGAGCATTCTTTGTTCCAGTCCTACTCAGGCCCCCTCCCCCAACTCTTTTTCCGGTACATTGATGACTGTATCGGTGCCGTTTCCTGCTCCCGCCCCGAACTAGAAAACTTTATCAACTTTGCTTCCAATTTCCACCCTTCTCTCACCTTTACATGGTCCATCTCTGACACTTCCCTTCCCTTCCTCGACTTCTCTGTCTCCATCTCTGGGGATAGGTTGTCTACCAATATCCATTATAAGCCCACTGACTCCCACAGCTACCTCGACTACACTTCTTCACACCCTACCTCCTGTAAGGACTCCATTCCATTCTCCCAGTTTCTCCGTCTCCGACGCATCTGCTCTGATGATGCTACCTTCCATGACGGTGCTTCTGATATGACCTCCTTTTTCCTCAACCGAGGATTTCCCCCCACTGTGGTTGACAGGGCCCTCTACCGTGTCCGACCCATTCCCCGCACCTCTACCCTCACCCCTTCCCCTCCCTCCCAGAACCGTGACAGGGTTCCCCTTGTCCTCACTTTTCATCCCACCAGCCTCCATATCCAAAGGATCATCCTCCACCATTTTCGCCACCTCCAGCGTGATGCCACTACCAGTCGCATCTTCCCCTCCCTTCCCCTGTCAGCATTCCGAAGGGATCGTTCCCTCCGCGACACCCTGGTCCACTCCTCCATTACCCCCACCACCTCGTCCCCGTCCCAGGGCACCTTCCCTTGCAATTGCAGGAGGTGTAATACCTGCCCATTTACCTCCTCTCTCCTCACTATCCCAGGCCCCAAACACTCCTTTTAGGTGAAGCAGCGATTTACTTGTACTTCTTTCAATGTAGTATACTGTATTCGCTGCTCACAGTGTGGTCTCCTCTACATTGGGGAGACCAAGCGCAGACTGGGTGACCGCTTTGCGGAACATCTCCGCTCAGTCCGCAAGCAGGACCCTGAGCTTCCGGTTGCTTGCCATTTCAACACTCCCCCCTGCTCTCATGCTCACATCTGTGTCCTGGGATTGCTGCAGTGTTCCAGTGAACATCAACGCAAGCTCGAGGAACAGCATATCATCTACCAATTAGGCACACTACAGCCTGCCGGACTGAACATTGAGTTCAATAATTTCAGAGCATGACAGCCCCCCACTTTACTTTCATTTTTAGTCATTTTTAGTTATTTTTTCTTCCTTTTTTTTTTGCATTCCTTTTTACATTTTTTACAATCTTTTTTTGCATTTATTTCATTTCATCGTTGTTTGTTCAGTTTGCTTACCCACTGTTTTTTTCAGGTTGTTTTTCTTCAGGTTTGCACTTGCTGATGTTCAATATTCAGTATATTCACACCTAATCTGTACTGATGCTTTGTCTTTCAACACACCATTAACATATTGTTTGCCTTTGCTCCGTGACCTTTTGGTCAGCTATGTGGCCTGGTCCAATCTGCACCTTCTCCTTTGTTATCTCTTGCCCAACCCCCACCTCACTTGTTTATAATCTGTGACTTTTCTAATATTTGTCAGTTCCGAAGAAGGGTCACTGACCCGAAACGTTAACTCTGCTTCTCTTTCCACAGATGCTGCCAGACCTGCTGAGTGAATCCAGCATTTCTTGTTTTTGTTTCAGATTTCCAGCATCCGCAGTATTTTGCTTTTATATCAGTCTGGGCTCCCGGTCTGGCTGCTGACACACTGCAGTGGGAGGGAAATATGGAAAATCTGTCAAAGAGGAGAAGGCTCTTGCCATCCACCAATGCGGTAGGAAAAAGGAAGGTTGATCCCAGGGTAAATGTTACTTTCTGGTCTCGATAGGGGATCTCCACATGGAGCACGAACCCACACCTCCTCCAATTCAACTTGCTCGTTCATTACCAATACCCGCTATTCAAAAACACAGGGGAGCTTTTAAGGCTGAAAAGAGTCCATCGAAAGTTGACATGCTCATTGAAGCATTATCCAATGACAGAAATTGCATAACATGGTTGAATGTGAAGGTGTTGCTGTGGAAAGTGAGGACAAGGCGAACTGGATCATGGCTCTTGTGGTGACGAGGTCGGATGAGGGCGGAATTGCAGGTACCGAGCCTGAAGAAGGGAACACCTCAGCCGAGTAAAAACAGAAGCCTGTTCAGAAACGATGATATGGAAGGTGACATCGTGGAAACTGCTGTCACAGAGATGTAGATACCTGGAGAAGACAGTAGAGACCTGACAGGAATCAGGACGGGGGAGGTAGGGGATTATAATTAATTGAAATCCATTTGCCACAGTTTTGCCAATTCACGCAATGTATCAATATCACTTTATAGTTTTATTCTTCCATCTACACTGCTTACAATGCTGTCCTGTGTCATTGGCCAATTTGTAACTGTCTATCCCAACATCTAAATTGTCCATGAATACTGTGAATAACTGACTCCCAGTGTGTGATATAACTAGTTATATTCTGCCAATTATAGCAGTTGTACATTATCCCTACCCTCTAACTCCTGCTGCTCAGCCACGTTCAAAACCAGGTGAACAATTTGCCTCCAATTCCATGATCTTCAAGTTGTGAGGGACTCAGAAATCAGGGAAACATTATGGCACAGAAGGAGACTGTTTGGCCCATAGTGCCCATGCCACAGAGTCAGAAGAGCCACCCAACTACACATACTTAATGCCTTGTGCAATCCATGTAAATGTCATTCATGTTTCGCAGTTATGGCAGCATCTGTGAAGAGAGAAACAGAGTTAATGCTTCAGGTTTGTCCAGCATCCATTATTTTAGTCACCACTTCAAAAAAGTCAATCACGTTTATCAGGCTTGACTTATCCTGTACAAAGCCATGCTGTCTGACTCTGATTAGGTGAAACATTACAAGGTGTTCAGCTACTATATCCTTAATTATAGACTCCAGTAATTTCTCAACAATAAACGTTAGGCTCACTGGTCTTTAATTCCATGATTACCCTTTTTCACCTTTTCAAGGCCTTTCAATCACCATAAAACACTAGCTCGATTACTCCCTTTAGGCCAGAGGTGTATAAACCTTTTGCGTGATGAGCCACAATACATTTTTTGTCATACATGGGGGCGGAGCCGGGGGGTAGGCAGTGAGAAAATTTCAGAAAGATAAAGGCATTAGATTTTTTCTTTTGCCATTTTGATTAATAGTAAAATATTTTTGTGAAGGATCTTGAATTGGAAGACTAATTTATTAACTTACTTTCACGTCACAATCGTGAACACAGATTTAGAGAGATACCTGTCATTGTTTTTTGATTGCACATGTAGATAATATTTGGCTGAACTCTATATGTAACGATGCAATATTCTGGATAGATGTCCATCTGTCAGGAGTGATACTGATTGCTCTCTTCCCCCTCTATCCTTTTTCTCTGACTGCCTCTCTGTTCGAAACTTTATTTTGGGGCAGAGGCCCTCCTATCTGGCTTAAATGTCGGGGCCGAGCCCACCTTTGCCGGGCCTGGGAACCATGCAGAAATTTTACGTGGTCCAGGCCCTCAATTTGCCTTGGGCATGGATTCTGCCTTTCTGAGGCAGGAAGTCCTGCCTGCAGGAGCTTCCAGCCAATCTGCAGTCCCAGAAGCACCACAGGGAGCAGTGGCCACTGCTGGGATTGTACCCACCTTCAGGAGGATCATGGACGCCGGTGCTGAAATGGTAAGTGGGGTTTTAAGCTTTACTGGGGATAATCAGCTGGGCCCTTGTGAGGGGGGAGGTTGGGGGTCAATCAGGAGGGTAGTGGGAGATATACGGGCAGACAAAGCAGGACCAGCTTTCCGTGGGGAAAAGGGTGCTCGATCAGGAGTGCCACTCCCTCGGGCCTGCAAGGTGGCTACCTGGTATCGCTGGCCTATTACTAGCTGACAAAGTGCCCACCCGCCGGTGGTAATATACCAGCAGTGGTGGAAGAAGCCCCTTAAGTGGCAATTAATTGGTCACTTAAGGGCATCAATTGGCCTGGGGCTGGCGGGCCGGTTGTCACCTTCCCGCCGCTCATACAATTGTAGCGGAGGTGGGAAGGTGACGGAAACGGCACCCCAGCCTCATGCGCAATTTTTCCCCCTCCCAACCCCCTGTGCGAGCCCGCTCCCTCGGGGGGGGGGCATACAATTCTGTGCTCTGTGTTTGTGTGTGTCTCTCTGTCTATGCCTCTCTGTCTGCCCCGCCCCTCCACTTTCTGTGTTGTTGGTCCACAGACGATGCTTCTCTCTCTCTCTCTCTCTCTTAATCTGCATCTTCCTCCTCCTCTCATCATCATCATCCTCATCCGCCCCTCCGCAGCAGCCATTCTCATTGACTCACTCCCGAACTGCACAAAAACAAAACTGTGTACAGTTCTGAGCACCAAACTATAGGAAGAATGTGATTGCACTGGAGAGGGTGAAGAGGAGATTCACCAGGATGTTGCCTGGGCTGGAGCATTACAGCTATGAAGAGAGGCCGAAAAGGCTGGAGTTGTTTTCCTTGGAGCAGAGAAGTCTGAGGTGGGACATGATTGAGGTATACAAAATTATGAGGGGCATTGATAGGTTCGATGGGAAGATTGTTTGTTTCCTTTGCAGAGGGGTCAGTAACCAAGGGGCATAGGTTTATGGTAAGGGGCAGGAGGTTTAGAGGAGATTTGAGGAAAAATGTTTTCACTCAGAGGGTGGGTGTAATCTGGAACGCACTGCATGAAGAGATCCTAGAGGCAGGAACCCTCACAACATTTAAGTATTTAGATGCGCACTCGAAACGCCATTGCAATACAAGGCTATGAGCCAAGTTCTGGAAATGGGACTAGAATAGTTCGGTGCTTGATGGTTTCTGAGTTGCTGGCTACATATAGGCATTGCGAGCTACTACCTATCCCCAGAAATGGAGATAGGAATTCGAGGTATCGAATTGGTGATGGGTCGTGTAAAGGTAAGATAGGAGTGGCAGCTAGAAGCAATGTTTTTTTTCAGTTGGGAATGAGGTCAGGGAACCGCACTGAAACAGTCATCAATGTACCAAAAAAGATGCCATGTCTGGCTGGGGTTAAAGGTGTCAAGAGATTGGTTGCGTAGGTGAGGGATGCAGAGAGGCTGCCCGTCCTGGTAAGAGATAAAGATGTAGATGTAAGATACATCCTGGGGACAGGTGGAGTGTAAAGTAACTGGACATCCCGGTGATGGATGGAGAAGTAGCGACCTGAATGTTTTTGAATGAGTTAATTTCTAGATCGTCTGGACGTCCTGGTAAAGATGGAAATGTCGAGGGATTGGCAGTCCTGATGAGGGATGGAGTTGTCGGCACACGAATTTCTTGAATGGGTTGAGTTTTACAGGGATTGTTCGTCCTGGTGAGAGATAGAGTTTTGGCAGAATTACACGCTCTGGAGAGACAGAGAGGTTCAGAGGGAATGGACATCTTGGTGAGAGATGAAAATGTAGAGTAATTGGACGTCCTGGTGAGGGATGGAGGTGTAGCAGTCAAAGTGTCCTGTCTGCAGTGGTGGACTGGATGGCCATGGCGAAAAGGAGACTGTTCTGGCCAGGAACCCGGGATAGCTAAAATCGTGGATGGTGAGAGAAGAAGACAAGGGGAGAAAGTAGTGTTGCCAGAGGAAGAAGTAAGATCCATCGGAAAGGAAGAAGTTGAAATGCTAAGTCTATAGAGGTATCCTTGTTTGTGGATGTTTTGAAGGATTTAGAAGGGAGTATGCGAGGTTGGTAGACTGTGTGATTACAGGCTGTAGAGTGATGAACTCAAGACGAGATTGCTTCAATGATAGTATAAGAAAGGATGACTTAATGTTCGGTGGTGGGGTCATGGTCTAGGGGAGGTGGGAAGATATGTCACAGAGTGCTAGGGTTTAGGCTCCTCAGCAAGCTTTCTTTCAGCAAGCAATGACAGCAACTCCATTGTCAGCAGGTTTAATGACAATGTCAGGGTTGAGAGAATGAAGTGCTGCAGATTACAGGGACATGGATCAGAGAGAGTAATCGGGGGCGGGATCCATGTAATCCCACCTGCTTCCATCTTAACTCAAACCTTAACTATTTTATTATCTCCATGCCTCCTTTCCCCGGCTCTGTATTTGCTGAAACTAGTTAATCTCTAACATTATATATTACTGAACAAATCGTATTAACATGCAAAGCTAGTTCGGTTTCTCTCTCCACAGATGATACCTGACATGATAAGTGTTTAGAGCGTCATCTGTTTTCAATTCTAATAATGGTCACCCTCCGCTGGTGGATATTGGTGTTTCAGTAGGCGTTGGAATGGAAGAAAAATCACAATTTGCTGGAGAATAATGCACGGTGTAGTCGTTCCCCCGACTGAGTAACACTTGCGCTCTGCTGAAGACTAACTGAAATATTTCGAATTAAATTGCAAAAAACACATTGGTTCCTGATCAGATTCTCTTGCTCTCCCACCATACACCGGAATACTCAGGGATAATGCAGCGCAGTAAAACAACATTGTACTGTATCTAGGAAATAGTGTATATTTAGTACTTGAACCATAATATAGACATTAATATTGACAAAGGCACAAATTCAAACTAAAGCATTGAATAAATTCTTTGTTATTATTTTAACGTTATTTCCATTGTACATTACCACTTACATTACAAACTGCAGTAATTTGTCAACATCGAATAAAAAGCAGTGGAGGAAGCAGTTACAATAAAGGCAGATAAAAGAGACAGACCATTTATTTGTTGCTTGACGTGTTCTTTAGCAGGATATGGGAAAGTCTTGCGGTTACAAAGCACATTTTATATAAAATATTTATTAATAAAAAATTGTTTGAATCACTAGGAAGAGTTGGTTATTCCATGCGGATTAATGTATCTCAGTGTTAGTATAGACAGGGAAATGATCCGAAACAAATACTGTTTTGCACTTAATTAAACAGAAAACACACACTTTCACACAAAATATGGAGAAAAGTCAAATCTAGCTATTTCCATGTTCACACTGTTGGAAAAGTTCATACCATTCTCTCAGATTTGACACAGTCCCTCATCCGCCTCCAGACTTCAGACACAGGATTAGAGGTTACTTTTTACCTGAAAGGAAAACAAAACCACCTTGAGAGGGTTAAAAACAATGCCAAACATCACAAAAACAAACTAAATACAGTATATGTTCTCTAATCAGAATATTCCCGTTTCAATAAGCCTTCTATTTCAATAGTAAATACACAGAATGTTCTCTCTGATACTTTGGAATCACTGACAGTTGAAAACACCCCTCATTATCATATTACTATCAGAACCAGCCGGAACTGCACATTGCCAGCACAAATTAATGGAACAAATAATAAAACATTGGTCTTACCGGGTTGAAGTAGACATGACATGTTGAACCATCCAGTCACTGCCCATTGGTGGTGGAATGTCTGGTATTGTGAACGTGTCACAGTGAACATCCTCATTCTTTTCAGGAATGGAGGAACCTGGAAAACCGGGGTTGAACTGAAAGCGGCATCAGTGCGGTTTTGAGAACTGTATACTGTGGAGAGAAAGATTATAGATTGATGATTGGACTGAAAGCGGCATCAGTGCGAGTCTGAGAGATGTATAATGTGGAGAGAACGATTATGGATTGATGATTGGACTGATAGCGGGACCAGTGCGGGTCTGAGAGCTGTATACTGTGGAGAGAATCACAGAATCACAGAATTATACAGTGCAGGAAAGGCCATTCGGCCCATCGAGTCGACACTGATGCATTAAAGACACCTGACCTGTCTACCTAATCCCATTTGCCAGCTCTTGATCCCTAACCTTGAATGTTATGACGTGCAAGTGCTCATCCAGATACTTTTTTAATGATGTGAGGCAACCCGCCTCTACCACACTCCCAGGCAGTGCATTCCAGACCGTCACCACCCTCTGGGTAAAAAGGTTCTTCCGCAAATCCCCCTTAAACCTTCCGCCCTTCACCTTAAACTTGTGCCATCTCGCAACTGGCCCTTCAATGAAGGGGAATAGCTGCTTCCTATCCACCCTGTCCACGCCCCCCATAATCTTGCACACCTCGATCAGGTCACCCCTCAGTCTTTTCTGTTCCAGCGAAAACAACCCAAGCCTATCCAACCTCTTTTCATAGCTTAAATGTTCCATCCCAGGCACCAGCATGGTGAATCGCCTCTGCACCCCCTCCAGTGCAATCACATTCTTCCTATAATGTGGCGACCAGAATTGCACACAGTACTCCAGCTGTGGCCTTACCAAAGTTCTGTACAACTCCAACATGACCTCCCTGCTTTTGTAATCGATGCCTCACTTGATGAAGGCAAGTGTCCCATATGCCTTTTTCACCAGCCTATTAACCTGCCCTTCTGCCTTCAGAGACCTATGGACAAACACACCAAGGTCCCTTTGTTCCTCGGAACTTCCCAGTGTCAGGCCATTCATTAAATACTTCCGTGTCACATTACTCCTTCCAAAGTGTATCACCTCACACTTTTCAGGGTTAAATTCCATCTGCCACTTTTCTGCCCATTTGACCATCCCGTCGATATCTTCCTGTAACCTAAGACGCTCAACCTCACTGTTAACTACTCGGCCAATCTTTGTGTCATCCGCGAACTTACTGATTCTACCACCCACCCCCCCCCCCCCCCCCGCCCCCACCTCAACATAATCATTTATGTCGTTTATATAAATAACAAACAATAGGGGACCCAGCACAGATCCCTGTGGTATGCCACTGGACACTGGCTTCCAGTCACTAAAACAGCCGTCTGTCATCACTCTCTGTCTCCTACAGCTAAGCCAATTTTGAATCCACCTTTTCAAGTTACCCTGTATCCCATGTGCATTTGCAATCTTGATCAGTCTCCCATGTGGGACCTTGTCCAAAGCTTTGCTGAAATCCATGTAAACTACATCAACTGCACTACCCTCATCTACACACCTCGTCGCATGCTCAAAAAGCTCAATCAAATTTGTTAGGCAGGACCTCCCTCTGACAAAGCCATGCTGACTATTCCTAATCAAATGTTGCCTCTCCAAGTGGTGATAGATTCTCTCCTTCAGAATTTTCACCAAAAGTTTCACTGCTATGGATTAATGGTTGGACTTAAAGCGGCATCAGTAAGTGTCCGAGAGCCGTATACTGTGCAGAGAACGATTATGGATTAATGATTGGACTGAAAGCGGATTCAGTGCGGGTCTGAGAGCTGTATACTGTGAAAAGAATGATTGTAAATTAATGATTATACTTTTGGCGGGTTCAGTGAGGGTCTGAGAACTGTCTACTGTGGAAAGAAAGATTATGGATTAATGATTATACTGGAATGGATTTCAGTGCAGTCATCTATGTAAGTCTCAATAATGTAAAAGGGGAGTGGAATTTGTTGACCTCTGAATGTTTTCCAGCTCCATTCCCCGTGCTGTGTTTTACTGCTGGATTATAGAAGATGAAGTGGATCTGCTGTCCCTGAATCAGGGTGTTCAGATAGAACACTTGAATCTTTTCCAGCTCCATTCCCCGTGCTGTATTTTACTGCGGGATGATAACAGATGAAGTGGATCTGCTGTCCCTGAATCAGGGTGTTCAGATTGAACACTTGAAGGATTTCCAGTGGGAGTGCTAACAAGAGAGATATCACACACTGAATAACATCAGGACGCCTTTTCTCAAATAAATCAAACTTCGTTTAAACTAATTTCCTTCAATCACAACATGAATTTAAATCAACCACGACATCTCCGATTGGAATGAAATTCAAAGTAGTGGCAGAGAGCTGGTGACTGTGGAGTTGAACTCACCAAGATTGGAGAGATCACCGCTGGAACTTGTCAGTGTGAAGAGATCATCAGGCCCACTGTCTAGCAACAAGTGACCAGTCTGAGTGTCAATGGCTCCAGTCTCAACATCATCATAATCACCCAGAACAAGACCTGAGTGGAAATAATGATTTTCACTCGAATCAAAAGGTAACACTGAATACTTAGAATTATATCATTAGAAATCAATCTACCCGATCCGGCCAAGGTACACAGTGATCTTCAGGTGTAGTGAGATTAGAGACTGGGGAATAGTAGGACCATGTGTTGGCGCAGTAGTTGAGACTTCCTAGGCCCGTACCATACTTAAAAAGGCAGCCTGCAATGGATTGAAAGGCAGGATCACTAAAGGACATTGGGTGGTAGGACTGACAACTGGTGTGTTTAGCAGATGGCAGCAGCCAAAGCAAGGGTGGCGCCCAGGTTTTCTCATGCCTACCTGGAAGTCACCCTCCCGGCAGCAAGGGCAAGAAGAGAAGTGCATTTCCCTCGTGTTGGGTTCGCAGGCTGGCTAAGTAGGCAAAGAGGGCATGGCAGGAGATTGAGGAGGAGGTGAACAGCCGTGAGGTGGTCCCATGTAAGAGGCTGCAGTGCAGGAACAGGATTTCAGTGGCCTGAAATAGCATGGCAAGGTGAGTGCAGTGCAAGAACAGGATCAATGTCCTGATGTAGTATGGCAAGGTGAGTGCAGTGTAGGACCCGGATCAATTCCCTGATGTAATATGGCAAGGTGAGTGCAGGGCCTAACATTAAATGCGCAGCATTAAATGTCACAAAGGATGAAAATAAAATTGGAGAAGAGGTGCCACCATTCATTGGATTCAGATCCTCCTCCATCACAATGCACAGCTCAGTGACCTCCGCCCTTGAGAGGCACAGTCTTCAGTGACACTGCTGCTCCGACATTTGCAGGAAGTAAAGCCTCTGAAGGTAACTCCTCTCTACTGGGTAGCATCTTCTGAACTAAAGAAGCATGTAGCATGCTACTGTGCGCCTTGTTCATCCACACTCTCTTCCAGTCTCATGATCCTTGTCCCTCTCTGGTGCTACTGTGCGCCCTGGTCATCCACACTCTCTTCCAGCCTCATGATTCGTGTCGCTCTCTGGGTGTCTCTGAATGCCCTGCTCATCCACATTCTCTTCCAGCATCATGATCCTTGTCCCTCTCTGGGTGCTGCAGCCCAACTGCCAGAGACTGCAGCTGTCTCCAACTTTGATGCTCCTCCACAATGGGAGGCCTCAAAACCGGAGTGGATGAGACCTATTGTAAATTGCTGCACTCACTTCATAAGGCCTCCATCCTTTTTATTCTTTATACATAAGTTGCAAGTCAGATTGGACACTCAACCTGCATACCTCCGGTGTGCTCGCCTTGCTTGGACAGTCTCCAGATGGTCCATACTATGGTTCAGTATGTCTCTACACCATCCCTACACTGATACGATGCTGATTGCAGCCAGAACTGACCTTTCACTGAGCGATGTAGCAGTGATCATAATACGACTGAATTTTACATTCAATTTGAGGGACAGACATGTGAGCCCCAGATTAGTATTTTAACCTTAAATGAGGGCATGGAAGCAGAGCCAACCAAAGTGGAACTGGCAAAATAGGTTCAGGGATAGGTCAATAGAGATGCACTGGCAGATATTTAAGGGGATATTTCAGAATACACAGAATAGATACATTTCAACGAGAAAGAAAACTCCGTGGTTAACTAAAACAGTTAAAGAGAGTATCAAACTTAAAGATCAAGCTTATGATCTTTGTGCAAAGATGGGAAGCAGGGCAGAGGATTAGACAGAAGATAAAAACAGCAAAGAATAACGAGAGAAAGCTGTCCAGAAATATAAAGACAGTTAGTAAGAGTTTGTATCGATATTTAAACAAGAAAAGAGAAAACAAAGAGAGCGTTGGTCCTATAGAAAGTGAGCCTGGGGAATTAATAATGGACAATAAGGAGATGGCAAATAAATTGGACAGATCTTTTGCATCGTTTTCACTATTGAGGAAGGAAGTAACATCCCAGTATTAGCTGCAAATCAGGAAATGGAAGGGAGGAAGGAACTCAAGAAAATTACAATCACCAGGGAAGTGGTACTCAACAAATTGTTGGAGCTGCGGGATGACAAATCCTCAGGTCCTGGTGGACTTCATCCTGGGATGTTGAAAGAAGTGGCTACTGAGATAGTTGATGTGTGTTAGTTTTAATTTTCCAAAATTCCCTAGTTTCAGGGAAGGTTCCGTTAGATTGTAAAATAGTGAATGTAACTCCTTTGTTCAAAAAGGGAGGGAGACAGAAAACGGGAAACTACAGGCCAGTTAGCTTAAGATCTATCATAGAGAATATGTTTGAAGCTTTTATTAAAGCCATTATAGCAGGGCAATTAGAAAAAATCAAGGTAATCAGGCAGAGTTAAGATGGTTTTGTAAAAGGGGAATCGTGTTTAACCAATTTATTGGCATTCTTTGAGGGAGTTACTGTGGATAAAGGGAAACTGGTGGATGTACTGTACTTAGTTTTCCTGAAGGCATTTGATAAGGTGCCACATAAAAGGTTATTGCTTAAAATAAAAGCTCATGGTATAGGGGGTAACATAGTGGCATGGATAGAAGATGGGCTAGCTAACAGGAAACAGAGTAGGTATAAATGGCTAATTTTCTGATTGGCAAGATGTAACGAAAGGTGTGCCAAAGGGATCAGTGCTGGGGGCTCAACTTTTGAAATTTATGTAAATGACTTAGATGAAGGGACAGAAGGTATAGTTGCTAAATTTGCTGATGACACAAAGATAGGTAGGAAAGTAACATATGAATGGGACACAAGGGGGCTATAAAGATATATAGATAGGTTAGGTGAGTGGGAAAAGACCTGGCAAATGGAGTATAATGTGGGAAAGTGAGAAATTGTCCACTTTGGCGGCAAGAATAAAAAAGAAGCATATTATCTAAATGGTGAGAGATTGCAGAGCTCTGAGATGCAGAGAGATCTGGGTGTACTAGTGCATGAATCACAAAAGGTTAGTATGCAGGTACAGCACGTAATTAGGAAAGATAACAGAATGCTATTGCTTATCACCAGGGGAATTGAATACAAAAGTAGGGAGGCTGTGCTTCAGTTTACAGAGCATTGGTGAGACCACATCTGGAGTACTGTGTATAGAAATTGACTCCTTATTTATTGAAGGTTGTCAATGCGTTGGAGGCAGTACGGTTAATATTTACTAGACTAATACCTGGAAAGGGAGGACTACATTAGGAGGAAAGATTGGACAGGCTAGGCTTGTATCCACTGGAATTTAGAAGAGTAAGAGCCAACTTGATTGAAACATACACGATCCTGAGGAGTCTTGACAGGGTGGACATGGAAAGGATGTTTCCCCTTGTGGGAGAATCTAGAATGAGGGGCCACTGTTTAAAAATAAGGGGCTTCCGATTATAGACAGTGATGAGGAGAATATCTTTCTCTCAGAGGGTCGTGAGTATTTGGAATTATCTTCCTCAAAACGTGTTGGACGCAGAGTATTTGAATATTTTTAAGGCAGAGGTAAATAGTTTCTTGATAAGCAAAGGTGTGAAATGTTAGGCAGCTAGGTAGATGTGGAATAATCAGTTTCACCATGAACATATTAAATGGCAGAGCAAATTCGAAGGGCCGAGTGGCCTCCTCCTGTTTTTAATTCGAATGTCTAATGTTCGTCTGTTCCGCCTCCTTATTGGTGGCGAGTCTCTGAAACTCCATTGTTCTCAAGCACCTTTCACAAAGCTGTGAATAGCTCGGAAATTTGCCATGCTTTTCCTCTTTTAAAGGCTCAGTTACCTGCCCGCCGCCTTGGAGTGCAGCCTGCATCCACCAGCTTGGCCGACTGCGGGAATATCACCTAGTGTTGTAAAGACGTCGGGCTTCCTTTGCACCATTATCCACCGAAGGTTTGCCTCCCAGTCTTTTGCCACTGCTGTGACAAAATTCTGCCCTCCGTTTTAAAGTCACATATATCCCATTGAATCACCCATCCAACATGCACACAATTTTTACATTTGACCACCCAGACAACAGTGTCAGAAAACATAATGAATTGAATGTTTCATTCCATTATACTACTGGGGGCAATGGGTATGATGTTGTAAAAGTCCAAATTATTTCTCAATTTTTTTCATTGAGATTAGTAGGCAAATCTATGGGTCTTCGGCAGCATCATTTTATGGCATGTAAGTTCTGATGTAGTTAGCTGTTGATTTTAGATAGCAGACAGCGTGATGGATTAAAACACGTGATGGCAACAAGTAAAAATGTACCCACCCTGAATACTGGAGGAGTTCCCGTCAGGATTTTCTGATCCAGGATCCGTGTCACCCAAACTGTGGCTGGTGTAATATTCAATCTGATTGAGGGACTTAATGGAATCAGTAACTGTTAAATACAAACATGGATGGTTATTGGAGAGATTTATTGGTACGTTCGAGTTAATAACATAATACTGTCATCATCTGGTGACAATGTCCTGGGACTTTGTATCAGACACGAATGTGGAACATCATTCATCACAGGGACTGCAGTGGTTCAAGAGCAACTAGGGATGGACCATAAATGTTGGATCATCCAGCGAGCAGTCAGAACAATACTCAATACAGCTGGTGAGTCAGATTTCAGACATCAGAGCAGAGACAATAGTGCAAAACATAGGCGGTTAGCATAGTTTCTTAATCCAGTATCTGTCCACCCTGTCCCTGTCTGTCTTCCTTTCAGAGTCTCAAACGGCCGCCGGTGACTCTAAAAGGGCCAGAAAGGAGAACAAGGAGAGGAATATCGGATTTATTCTTCTGAATGCGTTTTGCTTTAAACCGAGAAATTTATCTCAATGGTTAAATCGCTCCCCAAATTTAGCGCAAGACAAGACTTTTATCGATTCGGTCGTGTGTTGCTCCAGTATGGTGAAGCAGAATTTGCAGATTAATGTTCAACTCAGAATAGAAGATGTTAGAATAAGTTTTTGTAGAAACCACAGATTTCAGGTAAAGTGTTCCTGATGGGAACGTGTTCTGATCCAAAAATCCAGTCACCTAGAGAAATAAAATCTGAGACAATGTGACTCTCTCCTCATGGGAGCAGTGATTATTTATGGTCTAGTTTAAACAGAATATAATGAAATGATAGTGACAGAGACTGCAACGTCAGCAGACAGAGCAAATGCTATCAAGGATGTGACGATAAATGAAAGATTGAAGAGAGTTTCAGTCGATTTATGACATTCCGTTGCTCTTTGAGATACTATAACATAAAAAATAATATGAAGAACCGATGTGTTTATTATTCAGGGGTTCAGGTATCTGAGACAGCCCGTGTGCAGCCGGAAGGGAAAATGAAACAACTATTTTCGTTGTTAGTTACACGTTCTTAAAGCAATACCAACCGTTGGAAATCTTCCCAAACCCATAGCTCGTCTTATTATACACACAGATATAAAGACTCTCGCACTGTGATAGGACTCCTTCACATGGAGATAGATAGTGAGCGAATTTCTGACAGCGGTCAGTCAGTAAACTGACTCTTAAAATGGGGTATTTAAGGGGAAGTGACATTTGTCCAGTGAAAATTCGGTATGAAATATAAAACACAGATCTGAACGCCGGATCTGAGAGGAATCCTTGCCAGGTGGAATATTCCCAATCTCTTTATAAATTGCTTGGTACAAACCAGCCCGTGAACCCTTGCCACTAGTGACAGAATCTGTCGGAAGGAGGGTCGGTAGATTACCGTTTTGGTCCAACCTAAGAGCGTTTAACAGTAAATTATCTGCAAACACATCCACATCACAGAGATGGTGATAGTAAAGAGACAAAGCCAGGTATTGTGAATATGGAGTAGGTTTGTTCGTGTATGTCTATGTGTCCATTTTTCTGCATACTCATATATTCACCTGCCACAGACTGGGGATAAACGAGGGAAAGAAGAAAAAGCCGGGTATCAGGCGAAACAAATTCCAATTGATTACTGGGTTCTGGGCCCGCAAGTGAAATTCAGCTGAAGAGAAGCTGGATTAAGTTGTCTGATTCTGTGACAGTATCAGTTGGAAGTCTGAGCGAGGAACGTATTGTTCTTTGGTATGTTCCATCACTGTGAGAAAAGACTCATGTGCGTAGTGTAAGATTTAGGTTCGGGAGTCACAGTTTACCCAACATACGTGGTCCAGAAACAAAAAGTAATTTTAAAATATTAAGCTTATGAAGAAGCTACAGTTTAGATACGATACATAAGCTAAATCGACAGAAGAAGTATACTATCCATGGCAGATAATCTTGTTGCCACTCTCTGCAGCTGGAAGGGCAGTCAGTATCTCTCTCTCTCATTCGCCCTCTGTTTTCACCACTTCCATTTAGCCGAGCTGCCATGAAACTGTCTATCTTCTGCCAGAATGGAGATGTTGTATCTGCTCTTCCGAGCATCCATCGATATATTTTACCTTGGGGGTCTGGTAGTTCACCCTCTGTCAATCACTTATTCCAAAGCTTCTAACCAATAAATACAGGAGATGTACCTGGGATGTCGGGTGGTCACCTCCCCCTTTTCCATCACTCTGATCCCCAAAGTCACCTTTCACCTTATCTCGTGCTTGGTATAGTTTGCAAATTTCTACCAGGCACTTGTCTAGAGAGGGTAAAAGGCTCCATCTTATTATCTTTAGGAATCTTGTTTCTGTGCTGGTCGTGCCTTGGCAGAGATAACAGGCCTGTGGTGTCCGAGCTGTAGAATCTTTCTTAATAAGAGAGAGAGAGCTATTTCTGTAAGAACGCAATATTTTTATGAGAAATGTCATTTATTAAAAGTCCCATTTCTTACAATAAACCTGGAGTGAGTTGGATGGGTGAAATATGAGTGGAAGCATTGTTTTGTAATGTAGAATCACCGCTGGTCCTATACAAGTAAAAGCTCTCAAGATAACGGACTGAACACGGTTAGACAGATCGAGATTGGGTGGCCAGAGCCATGAAAGGCCATGAAAGGCTGGAATTGATGCACAATGGATGAAGGAAGATTAACAGTCAGATAAATAGCTGAATGCAGGAACCAAAATGTTCAATTAAACTTCCTGATCCATTGTTACAACAAGTAAGTTCTTCCAACATTCTTCATATACTAAGTGATGAACTCTCACCGTGAATGTGAACACTTCAAACAACTCTCCATTTTAAATGTCACATTTTACAAATTCCGGAGCACATTGAATGGAGAAAATCAGCAAAAAATATGACAATGTATTTATAACAAGGCCGCTTGACATTCCATAGAAAGCTACAATGAACTAAAGTCTTGCAAGGGATATGATACAATATCAGGGATCTAGTGTTGGTTCCACGGTAAGATATGAGCCTCACCTTTTCTGGTTGACTTTTTCTGTATAACTGCCATCAGTGCATTCAACACACAGATTAGCAGGACTCCGAAGCAGATCGCAGCTGGGATGGAAGTAGTTTTGTATCCCTGTTCTTAATGACAATACAGAAAGGTTCAACACAGTCCGTCTTGCATGAGAAAATAGTTACAATAAGTCCACTGCTTCCGGGCAATGACTCAGCCGAACATTCCCCAGTCTGTGTGGTGCACATTGCACCAGAGGAAAGTGTGAGCCAGTCTAAATTACAGAGACAGTGCCCCCATGTTTCTGAAGAGTACAGGACAGTTCAGGTGCAGCCAGAAACTGGGATTAACGGAATTTCAAACAAGCGCTTTGAAATATCCGGTAAAGAAGAAAAAAACATGTTCCAGTCAGTGCAAAAGTGCTCATATTACCTTCAGAAAATGGCAACAATACCAGTCCGCCAATGCAAACTCTAACGCTAGCTCGAATACTAATAATAGTAAGTACCTGCAGATGTGGCCGGGAAAGCAATTGGAGACACATCGACCCCTGAGGAATATATTGTACAAAAAATTCAGGAAGATGAAATTTCAGCACTTTACATTAAACCGATGAATACTGTTCTTAATTTCCTGAACCAACGAGTCAATTTAACAGAATAAAGAACCCTAAACCCACTCGCCGAACCCTGGCACCCTCACCAGAACAAATCACACTGGCATCTTCCTTGTGGTCACAGTCAGATTGAGCAGGCGATGAGGAAGGACAGTCAGACAGGGAAGACTCGCTTCCAGTGCACTTCACCTTATCCAGCCAGATAACACCGTCACCCTGGGAAAAAGTGGCCCCTCCTGGGCCAATAAAGTGGGGCCAAAACCCAGCTGTCTGCAGACAACATTGGCATCGGCCAAATCCCAGGAGTATTCACACACTGTGCCCCAGTTGTTATTGCACTATATCTCCACTCTCCCAGAGCAGTTGTTGTTAGCTCCAAACAGGCGCAACCATTGTGCCGAATCTATCAAAGAGAATCAATGACTATTATTGATGTAGTACAAGACAAGTCAGATAGTTTGCATAATGAAGAGGAGCACACACCTGATTCTCGCATGCATTCCTTTGATCTTTGGGGCTGCTCCTTAGTTATTTTTGCTTCTGTTGAGAAGAGAAACATGCTGACTGTATAAGATATCAATGTTTGAAATGACACTCTCACATTGAGAGGTTTGTTGTGTTACCTGTGCAAACAACACCAGCATCATCCCTGTGTGTACATTTGTTTTCAACCCCACGGGTCTGATTGGCACTGCCAAAGTGTCGACTCGTGTGAAATACACTCAATTTCATTGAGCCAAATGGGTCTGGATCCTTCTTCGAATGACTTTGTCTCATAACCGATAGATTTGAAGAGACCACGCTGTAACTGTTTACAGATCACTTCTGCATCAAGTGGATCAAGTTTATCCAAGCACACTGTTCCCCAGGTGCTATTGTAGAACACTTCCACGCTACCCTCACAGCGATGCTTCCTATTCATCAGCCGCAGCTCTTTGTGCTCTGTCAATGACACAAGAATATCCAGATGGTTAGACTGATAATTCATTGTATCTTCATACTGCACAGCTCAACACATGCTGCACCAGTTATCTTTACTGATTGCCGGTAATTGATTCAGAAAGTTAATAGAAACCATCTACAATTCAAATTTGTAATAAAGCATATTGGACATGAATTACAAAAGGAAAGGTCACGCTTGATCAATCTTATTGAATCCTTTGAAGAATTTACGGAAAGAATAGACAGAACAATGCAATACTTTGTAAAGTGCATGGATTTTCAAAAGGCCTTCGAAAAGGTACTACAGAGTGGAATCATGACTGAAGTCACAGGATCAGTAGAAGAATAGATTGGAAACAGGCTACAAAACACATCGTCAGGGTTAAAGGCAGTTATCCAGAATGGCAGAAGGTGGGAAGTGGTGTTCCACAGGGATTGGTTCTGGTGTCACTGCTGATCAACAATTACATCAACGATTTGGATTTAGGAATTGAAAGTGCGATTTCAAAATGTACAGGTGATGCGGAGCATAGTTAATACTAAGGAAGAGTGTGGCAGAATACAAGAAAACAGAATGGCGTGCAATTGGAAAATTAACTTTAATACAGAGACGTTGAAGGTAGTGCAAGTTGGAAGGAAGAATAAAAAGGCAATTAAGAGAGAAAATGATGTATAGGAGCAAAGAGATCATTGGATATAGAGACACTAATCACATATAAAGTGTCAGAGACCAAAGCTAAGGAACATAAATGTAAGATAGTCATTCATAAATCCAATAGGAAATTCAGTAAAATCTTTTTTTACCTAGGCAGTGGTTAGAATGTGGACCTTGGACCAGATACAATAGTTGAGACGAATATCACAGCTGCCTTTAAGTGAAGCGAGATCAGTACATGAGGGAGGAAGAAATAGGAGGCATGCGCAGATCGTGGTAGATGCAGTAATGTGGGGTGATACTCGTGTGCAGCATAAACCCCACATAGCCCTTTGGGCCGAATCGCCAAAATATTGCTGTAAATTGTATGCAATTCTATGTAATATCTTCCGTGTGAAGTCAGATGTACAACACTGCAGAAAATGAGTACATTGTGAGCATTCCTTACCTGAACACATGATCCTCACATCCTCTTTATGAGAACAGTCGTGATTACCCCACGATGCTGAGTGACATTCCCAGAGAAATGATTCGTTATCGGAACAATTCAGCTCATCCACCCAAACTGGCCCTGAGCCTGGTCCACAAGAAGCAGGAAGTGCCAGGTCCACTGCATTCCCATAACCCAGCTGCTTACAAACTACGTCAGCGTCGCCAGATCCCAGGAATCATCACAAACAGAGCCCCATGTCCCATTGTAATATATTTCCACTTGGCCAGCACACGGGCTTCCACCGTCAGACAACATTAACTGTATGTGGGGCTGATGGACGACAATACAGAAGGATTATACTTTCAATACACATTCACCTCATCACTCAATCCAACTCATTGTTTCTTCTCCAGCTAAATTAAAATCAGACTTTTTAATGTGCTATGTAAAAGAAAGTATCCAATCTGTTCTACTTATTACAAAGAATGTACAACTTAGAAATGTTTCAGATATTTCTGACTCCGACGAACTATGTCCTCCACACCCACCACTGAATGCTGAATGCTGTGCACGTTGTTATACCGCCAAATGAATTAGTTCTTATTAAACGTTCCACTCACGCTATATGGGCATTTTATAATCATTTCCAGAAGGGGATTTGTTCCCTGTTGTTTGACTTACTTCTGTTTGATATTTACTTTCACCTCCCATTTCATTTATCTTCAGGCTTACATTAATTTCACTAGATCCCTCCACATTTTACTAATTTACAGACTTATCCACAAGCCTACTTATCACTTCCTGTGCACACTGCACAATGCAAAGTACACACTTACAAACCCAGAACATCTGTCTTCCAGTATGCAGCATGCAAGTGCTGACAGACTTTTGGCGGTTGTGCTGATGTAAGTTCCAATGTGCAGTGCAATAGTGTTCCTACATCATTATATCACAGAATCAAATAATAGTTACAGCACGGCCATTTGACCCATAATGTCTGCACTAGCTCTTCAACAGAGCAATTTCCTTCGGGACATCATACTCTCTCCCGTTCCTTCTTCCTGAAGTTTCAATGCCATATGTCATCCGTCAGAAAGACTTCCACCTCTGTATCATTGTTCAGTTTCGCCATTATTTCAGCCCATTTACTTTTGAAAGGCTCATCTGTGCCATTGTTCCCTCCAGAATGGAATGTTCCAATACTCTGCTGGCCTCAAATCTACACCCTCCATAAACTTCAATTCACCTAAATCTCTTTGCCAGAACAGCAGCAAGTCCCACTCACCAGCAACAGCGTGGTCGTTGTTCAGAAAGGAGAGAGAAAACGGGACCTGTTAGCCTGGCGTCGGCCGTAGGGAAAATACTAGAATCTATTATAAAGGGTGTGATTACTGGGCACTTCGAAAATAATGTTTTGATTGGGCAGAGTCAACAAGGATTTGTGACGGGGGAAATCATGTTTGACAAACTTGTTAGAGTGTTTTGAGGATGCTACTGGCAGAGTGGATGAGGGAGAACCAATGAATTTGGACTGTCAGAAGGCTTTTGGTAAAGACCCGCATAGGACGTTACCAAGCAAAAGAAACGCACGTGGGATTGGGTGCAATGTACGAGCATGGATTGAGAATTGAGTAACAGGCAGTAAACAGAGAGCTCAAATAAATGGGTGATTCTCAGATCGGCAGGCGGTAACCAGTGGGTTACCACAAGGGTCAGTGCGTGAGCCCCAGCTGTTCACAGTCTATATCAATGATTTGGACTTGGGGACCAATTGTAATATTTCGAAATTTGCAGATGACACAAAACTTGGTGTGAATGTGAGTTGTGAGGAGGATGCAAAGAGGCTTCAAGGGGATTTGGACAGGCTTAGTGAATGGGCAAGGACATGGCAGATGGAATACAATGTGGATAAGTGTGAAGTTATCCACTTTGAAAGGAGGAACGGAGGGGCAGAGTGCCTCTTAAATGGTAAGAGATTGAAAAGTGTTGATGTACCAAGGGACCTGGGTGTCATTGTTCATAAGTCACTGAGAGCTAACATGCAGGTACAAAAAGCATTCAGCAAGCAAACAGATTGTTAGACTTTATCGCAAGAGGATTTGAATACAGGAGCAAAGAAGTCTTGCTTCAATTATGTAGAGCATTAGTGGGGCACCACGTAGGATATTGTGTGCAGTTCTGGTCCCCTTGTCTGAGGAAGGATATACTTGCCAAAGAGGGAGTGAAGCGAAGACTCACCAGACTGATTCCTGGGATGGTGGGACAGTCCAATGAGGAAAAACTGAGGAGACTGGGCCTTTACTCGCTGCAGTTCAGAAGAAGACCGCAATTGTTGACAACGCGATCGGTAGGTGGCGCTGTTTTGGCACATGAGCAGATACAGCATGTGCCATGAAAACGTCACAGCCTGCGACTGGAGTAGCTGCCCGGACTAAAGATGGCGCTGCTCAAAAAATCACAGAGATGAAACCTAACAAACTCGTGGCAGAATACAGTGGCCGGAGTGAGAGAGTGGAGCGGGCCGGGGAGAGCAGCGCGGGGAGACCAGCGGTAGCGGTGCCGGGGGGGGGGGGGTGGGGTGGGGGTGGGGAGAAAGAGGGAGAGGGAGGGACGGGGGGAGAAATAGGGAGTGGGAGGGGGGAGAAAGAGGGAGAGGGAGGGGGGAGAAAGAGGGAGGGGGAGAAAGAGGGAAAGGGAGTGGGGGAGAAAGAGGAAGAGGGAGGGGGGAGAAAGAGGGAGAGGGAGGGGGGAGAAAGAGGGAGAGGGAGGGGGGAGAAAGAGGGAGAGGGGGGGAGAAAGAGGGAGAGGGAGGGGGGAGAAAGAGGGAGAGGGAGGTGGGAGAAAGAGGGAGAGGGAGGGGGAGAAAGAGGGAGAGGGAGGGGGAGAAAGAGGGAGGGGAGAAAGAGGGAGGGGGAGAAAGAGGGAGAGGGAGGGGGGAGAAAGAGGGGAGAGGTGGGGGAGAAAGAAGGAGAGGAGGGGGAAAGGCAGGAGAAAGAGGGAGAGGGAAGGGGGGGTGAAAGACGGAGAGGGAGGGGGGAGAAAGAGGGAGAGGGAGGGGGGGAGAAACAGGGTGGAGGGAGAGCTGGGGGAACTGGGGGGGGAGAGGGAGGAGGGGAAGGAGAGGTAGGAATGGGAGAGAGTGGGGGAAGAAGGGGAGAGGAGTGGGGGGGAGGGGGGAGGGGGGAGGATGGGAGGGAGAGGGAGGAAGGGGGAGAGTGTGGGGGGAGAAGGGGTGAGAGTGGGGGGGTATAAGGGGAGAGATTGGGGGGGGGAGCAGCGGAAGAGGAGTGCCTTTTTCTGTGCATGCGCCATAAACACAACAGCAAAAGACTTACTGGCCAGTCCCTGGACCCGGTGACACCAAGGTCTTCGCACGCTTGCTCCCCGCGGCTCTCTGCAGCCTCTCGCTTCCGGCCCTCTCCATTCAGCCGTTCCCTCCAGCTGCGGATTGCCCAATCCAGTTGCCTTTCCTCCCCTTCTCCACAGTACTTCAGGCATTGCAACTGTCTGGGTCCATGCATTTTGCATGCTCCCCTCTCCCCACCCATCCCCGCTCTCCCCACCCCTCCCACCCTCCTCTTCACCCTCCACCCCTCCCCCTCTTCACCCACCCCCCCTTTACCCCCCTACCTCCACCCCTCCACATAGTTGAATATCTGAAGTGCAGTTGAAAAGTCGGGGAAATAGCATGCAAAACAAAACCTCAACAATTCTGGGTTTAATTATGAAAAGTTTTATAAAGTTCATAAGTATCCGAGGAACTGCTGTGCATGGATACATGAGTGTTGTGTCCAGCATTCCCGTTAGACAGACAGGCCGAGTCTCTGCTACGCACAGCTAAAGAGATTGTTCCTGGAGAGCCTTGTGGTGAATGAATGCTTGGCTCTCTGTTCCACTACTGTATTGTCCATGTGAAGAAGGCAAAGTCACAAGAGTCTGAGCTCAGTATATTCTTGGTGAATGTTCCCCAAGCGCATCCCAATGTGCATTCCCAATTCATCCATAAATGCAATGTTCCTTTCCACATCGTGATGAGCTCCGCAGCATGATCCAGTTGCCTTCGTTGCTTGAATGCTGACCGTAAGTCTCGAGGATTGTTTTCTCGACGGCATGCTTTACATGAAAAGAAGAAAAGCAAATCAGAGTCAGAGCTTGCCTCCCTCCATCCACTGAAATTACTGTTGCGCACAACCTTTTTAAGTTCTGCAGTGAAGGCACCAATTGATAACGTCGCCAATAAAGCACTTATTACCCACCTCAGATGCAGGAATCATCACATCCTTGCGTCATCTCCTGCACTGCCTCCTTTACTGGAATGCCGTCCTTAAGTTTCAAGGATTGTTTTCGCAAGGGCACATTTTATACGAAAGGAAATAATGAAAGAACATCAGTGTCAGAGCTTCCCTCCCTCCAATGAAATTACTGTTGCGCATGCTTTATGCTCTGCAGTATAGGCCAATGAATCAGTTAGTACCCACCTCAGCTGTAGGAGTCAGGATGATGTAACTGCCCTATCTCGTGATGGTTCAATGCTGCTCTCAGGGAAAACATGAATGATGTGAGGGTGCTGGAAAAAGAAGCACATTTCTTTTGGACTATGAACATAAAGCAGGCCATTTAGCCCAGCTGTTCCCTGCTCGTGGTTATGCTACTCGTGCGTCTTCCCATCCATTCCCATTTAATCCTGCCTACTACTATCAGCATCATCTTCCATTTCTTTCACTCTTATCGACCTTTGCCTTAAAAAGCAACACTGAGGATGGAGAATGGTGTGGCTGTACTCCCACCTCACCAGTTGTGTACGCAGCAAGAGCATTCACATTTGTGCTACCACTGGACACGGCATGCTTGTTTCTTTAGTGCTCAGTCTCTTCTTGCTGAATGTTCCCCAAGTGCTTGACCCCTTTGGACGCCTTCTCTGCTTGACAGGCAGCAGATGGCAATTGCGGAGTCTCACAAGGCTCTGCATGGTTGTTTCAAGGGCGGATGGGGAAACATGTGGCTGTGTGTCCACGTGCACTGCTTGGATGGGTGCAGGAACAGGTGACTGCGTAACTGAACAGCAAGGAGAGGGTACCGCAGGTGGGGGAAGTGGAGCTTTGAACAGGCAGGCGTATGTATGGTCCATCAGATCATTAGACCAGGGGGTGAAACGCTCAGGATCCATGGATTGTGGCACGCGACTGATGTCCAGCCCATGGCCACCTCCATCCGAAGGTGCGTCCGGGCAATTGTTGGGAAAATTAATTGGCTCCAACTCATCAACCAGTCCTTGTGTTTATGGCGCATGCACAGGAAAAGGCACCCCCCTTCTGCTCCGCTGCTTCCCCCCTCCCTCCCGACCTCCCTTCCCCCGTCCCTCCCTTTCATTCCCTCCTTTCCCCCCGACCTCCCTTCCCCGTCCCTCCCTTCCCCTCTCCCTTCCCTCCTTTACCCCCCTCCTTCCCTTCCCCCCGTCCCTCCCTTCCACCCCGTCCCTCCTTCCCTACCCCCCGTCCCTCCCTCCCTCCCCCCCACCTTCCCCCCTACCTGCCCCCACCTTCCCTCCTTCCTTCTCCCCCTTCCCTCCTCCCTTCCTTCCCTCCCTCCCTTGCCCCCGTCCCTCCCTCCCCCCCACCTTCCCCTACCTTCCCCCCACCTTCCCTCCTTCCTTCTTCCCCCTTCTCTCCTCCCTTGCTTCCCTTCCTTCCCCCTCCCTTCCCTCCTCCCTTCCCCCTCCCTTCCCCCGTCCCTCCCTCCCCCACCTTCCACCCTACCTTACCCCCACCTTCCCTCCTTCCTTCTTCCCCCTTCCCTCCTCCCTTCCTTCCCTTCCTTCCCTTCCTTCATACCCTCCCTTCCCTCCTCCCTTCCCCGCTCCCTACCCCCCTCCCACTCCCTAACCCCGTCCCCCCTCCCCCCTCCCCCACTCCCTTCCCCCTCCCTCCCCTCCCTCCCCTCCACCCCACCTTCCCCCTACCTGCCCCACCTTCAGTCCTTCCTTCTTCCCCCCTTCCCTCCTCCTTCCTTCCCTCCCTCCCTTCCCCCGTCCCTCCCTCCCCCCCACCTTCCCCCTACCTTCCCCCCACCTTCCCTCCACCTTCCCTCCTTCCTTCTTCCCCCTTCCCTCCTCCCTTGCTTCCCTTCCTTCCCTCCCTCCCTTCCCTCCTCCCTTCCCTGCTCCCTACCCCCCTCCCCCCTCCCTAACCCCTTCCCCCCTCCCCCCTCCCCCACTCCCATCCCCCTCCCTCCCCTCCCCCCCACCTTCCCCCTACCTGCCCCCACCTTCACTCCTTCCTTCTTCCCCTTCCCTCCTCCCTTCCTTCCCACCCTCCCTTTGCCCCGTCCCTCCCTCACCCCCACCTACCCCCTACCTTCCCCCCACCTTCCCTCCTTCCTTCTTCCTCCTTCCCCCCTAGCTTCCTTCCCTTCCTTCCCCCTCCTTTCCCTCCTCCCTTCCCCCTCCCTTCCCCCGTCCCTCCCTTCCCCCCGTCCCTCCCTCCCTCCCCCCACCTTCTGCCCTACCTTCCCCCACCTTCCCTCCTTCCTTCTTCCCTCTTCCCTCTTCCCTCATCCCTCCTCCCTTCATTCCCACCCTCCCTTCCCTCCTCCCTTCCCCCCTCCCTACCCCCTTCCCCCCTCCCTCCTCCCTCCCCCCTCCCCCACTCCCTTCCCCCTCCCTCCCTCCCCTCCCCTCCCCATCCCCTCCATCCCTTCCCTCCATCCCTTCCCCCTCCCTAACCCCCTCCCTAACCCCTCCCCCTCCCCATTCCCTTCCCCCTCCGTCCCCTCCCTCCCCCACACCTTCCCCCTACCTGCCCCCACCTTCCCTCCTTCCTTCTTCCCTCCTCCCTCCCTCCCTTCCCCCCGTCCCTCCCTCCCCCCCACCTTCCCCCTACCTTCCCCCCACCTTCCCTCCTTCCTTCTTCCCCCTTCCCTCCTCCCTTCCTTCCCTTCTTTCCCCCTCCCTTCCCTCCTCCCTTCCCCACTCCCTTCCCCCCGTCCGTCCCTCCCTCCCCCCCACCTTCCCCCCACCTTCCCCCCACCTTCCCTCCTTCCTTCTTCCCCTTCCCTTCCTCCCTTTGCCCCGTCCCTCCCTCCCCCCCACCTTCCCCCCTACCTTCCCCCCACCTTCCCTCCTTCCTTCTTCCTCCTTCCCTCCTAGCTTCCTTCCCTTCCTTCCCCCTCCCTTCCCTCCTCCCTTCCCCCCGTCCCTCCCTCCCTCCCCCCCCACCTTCCCCCTACCTTCCCCCACCTTCCCTCCTTTTCTTCCCTCTTCCCTCCTCCCTTCATTCCCTTCCTTCCCACCCTCCCTTCCCTCCTCCCTTCCCCCCTCCCTACCCCCTTCCCCCCTCCCTCCCCCGTCCCCACTCCCTTCCCCCTCCCTCCCCTCCCCTCCCCATCCCCTCCATCCCTTCCCTCCCTCCCTTCCCCCCTCCCTAACCCCTCCCCCCTCCCCCATTCCCTTCCCCCTCCCTCCCCTCCCTCCCCCACACCTTCCCCCCTACCTGCCCCCACCTTCCCTCCTTCCTTCTTCCCTCCTCCCTTCCTTCCCTCCCTTCCTTCCCCCGTTCCTCCCTCCCCCCACCTTCCCCCTACCTTCCCCCACCTTCCCTCCTTCGTTCTTCCCCCTTCCCTCCTCCCTTCCTTCCCTTCCTTCCCCCCTCCCTTCCCTCCTCCCTTCCCCCCTCCCTTCCCCCGTCCCTCCCTCCCTCCCCCCACCTTCCCCCCACCTTGCCCCCACCTTCCCTCCTTCCTTCTTCCCCCTTCCCCTCCTTCCCTTCCTTCCCACCCTCCCTTCCCTCCCCCCTTCCCCCCTCCCTAGCCCCCTCCCACACTCCCTTCCCCCTCCCTCCCCTCCCCTCCCCCCTCCCCTCCATCCCTTCCCTCCCTCAAATATAGTACCTGGAGTGTGTACGTTAAATAGGGAACAATAGCTTGTTGTGCTCGAACTAACGCTCTACTGACCTCGGACTTTGCAAAGGGCACAGAGCTGCAGGTGGTCTGTGGTTTATGCTTAATTGTGAAACTGCTAGCTCTGCTTCTTTTATACTATATAAGTCCACGACGATTTGTAGATCTGGGGAGTAGCACTGGACCGCCTTTAGGTAAGGTGTGCTCCCCCATGATATCATGCAATAAAGTGTTTGTTTTCAATGCCTGAGTCCGGAGAATTTGTTCAACAATTGTGCACAATCTGGATTTTCTCCAACATATTTCCTAAATGAATCTAACGGGGATTAGGAACCTAAAGTAGAAAATCCAGTAAAATGTGACGAATTCGGTGTAGCAGGAGAACCAAATTCCGGGAATATGGTGATCCTAATTTGAGTTTGCACGAGCTGTTCCTCCACCGGGTGGAGTGAAGAGCCTGTGGGACAAAAGGAGTTAGGACAAACGTCTGGGATGGTGAACGACTGGGGATGTAACTAAACTACCAAATTGACCCGACAGGCACGTGATCGTTGCTCCTGAGTACACGAGCCGGAATCTGGCCCTGGACAGAGAGGCTGTGGGACGGAGGGAGAACGAAA
The DNA here is from genome assembly GCF_036365525.1 of Heterodontus francisci. Taxonomy (NCBI): domain Eukaryota; kingdom Metazoa; phylum Chordata; class Chondrichthyes; order Heterodontiformes; family Heterodontidae; genus Heterodontus; species Heterodontus francisci. Next base: position 22,288,704 of record NC_090421.1, read on the forward strand.
GAGCGTTGGCCTGAGAGACAGGGGCGTTGGCCTGAGAGACAGGGGTGTGCCGGTTAGCTGACCTTGAGAATGTAACATTAACTGTGTCTGTTCGTATCCTTGTGTCTATTCGTTTTGTTGTGTCTTGTTTGTTTTCCTTTGTTTTAATGCTACTTGATTCATAGAAAAGAACTCGTAAATTTAGAAGGTTTTGAGAAAGTAGAAGTAAGAGTGGACTCAACGGCTTCCAAGAAGGAAGGATTGCCCCCGGGGACAAGTAAACCATGTCCTCTGGAGAAAGGCGACCCAAGTCCGTTTGCCCCCACGAAGGAGACGCAGAAGCACCACGGTAGATATGTAGTTTAAAGATAGGTATGTTTTAGAGTAAAAACAAGTTACTGTGTCTTTGATTCGACTGTGAGAATGTCAGAAGCTTCCACAAATGAATTGAATAGCTGGGATGTGCAGCTTATGTTCTGTCCAACTTGTGTTCTGCAGAACTGTCTGTCGTTAACTCTTTGTTGTCTGGCTTTAATGTTAAAAGCAGGAGTCTATTAAGTTGTTTGGAATTGAATGAGTGTGAAAAGTGATTGTTGAGTGTGTTCATTTCGATTTAAGATTGTGCACTCAGGAATGGGATATAATATAGAATTATATTTTAAGTTAAAGTTTTATTTTTAGTTGGTTTTGCAACTGTGAAAAGGCAATGAACAATTTTCTGAGGGATAAGCTTCAGCCTTGAAGGTCTGAAGATGTCTGGCAGAAATCTAATTTGGGGTTTGGAACATTGTTTTAATTGGAAACTCTGCTATTGTTTTATTTTACAGTCTAAATTTGAAGACATGTTTTACTGACTGTTATATTGTTTTAAGGGAAGGAAAGGATAGAAAAGGAGATATAAGAAAGATTCTGTCTGTTTAAAAATATTCTGTTTGTGTAAGGACCTAGTGTTAAGTCTTTTGTTGTAAGAATGTTAAATAACTTTTTCTTTAGTTTTTGGTTTTATTACAGTCATTTGAAAAGGCACCTGAAGAAAGAGCAAGAAAATGACGTAATTTACCTATCTTTTAAAATAAGCACGTGCTATTCTGTTCTGTTGAGTGTAGTTAATAAGTATTATAAGTTAATAAGTCTGAATTGAATTAATACTGTTAAGGGTAATTGACCTGTTTAGGTTGAAGAACTGGAAATTTCACTTGTTGCAACAATGAATTTTCAAGTTTATGATGTCATGTTTTGGAGGAGTCTTCAGTTCCGGACACAAGACTCGTTCATATAACATCGGCAATTTGATTTAAATATTTATTTGAGTGAATTTTAATTTGGAAACATTTGGAGTTTAATCTAAAAATGCTGTCTTTCCTAATGGAGATGCTTTCCTTTGAAGGTGAAAATGTTACACATGATTTTGTTGTTTTTAAACCCTAAGGATACCAAAAGGATTGAAAAGGTTTAAAATAGATAGTTCTTTTCGATAAGAAAAGAAAGGTTTCTTAAAGTGACGGAGCTGAGAATGTTTTGCTCCGCCCCCTTGGAGACAAACAAAGAACTTAACCCGCTGCAGCTGTTTGCATTGCTGAGAGTCAAATTTATACATATTGGACATTGCCAAATTTTACATTTCTAAGTTGACAGATAGAATTGGACAAATTAACCCATTGGGCTCAGGGGCAGAGCCACAATGGATTCTTTTTAAGCAGGTGACGGCAGGTTCCAAGGCCACATGAGAACTGATGCCACAACAAGAGATCCCACAGCTTTGAGAATTTAAAACTTAATTGCAAACATCAAATATCATAGCATCTTTATCAATGAGACAAAATGCTTGAGAAGGAAAGATAGTTGCAAGCATTTCTGTCCTTAACGTACTAAAAGTACAACCAAGTTTGGGCATAAGAAATTGAAATCAATAAACAAAATTTAACTGATATTAGTGGTTATTTTAAAGCACTAAAAGGGAAATTTATCTGATATTTAAGAGGACAATCACAAAGTTTTAGAAAATAACAAATCAGTGGTTTACTGTGTTGGATATTAGCAATGGGTTCTGATCCATACAGTTGGCACAAGAGTGTCAATATAAATTTGCATTTACATTCAAGAGACAACAGTACATCTGGCCGTGTCTCTCCCAGGGATTTTATAATAATCCATCGATATTCTACCTTCCTTCAAGAAGGTTAGAGTGAAAGTTAAGCTGAAAATGGCACCGATAATGAAGGAAAAGATTTCTTATTTGGGAACAGTAATAACACAGGGAAAGCATGAGACAGAGCAAAAGTGAGTGCAGACAATCCTCCAACTCCCCTAGCGCAAGATATTAAAGCTCTAAAAAAAAAGGACAGTTCCTATTTCAGGTTGTGAGATTAAACAGACAAGAAGCTCCAACCCCCATGGTTAACCCCACATTCTAATTACTAACGAGTAGGGTTACGACCCAACAGTGACAAGTGACTGGTCTCCCTTGCCCTGTCTTGACTACAGGACTGGAACATGGACTTGCGATAATAAAAACTAATAAAATTGTATATGATAATGTAAAGCTTGAGTTGGTACCGGTAATATTGATTTTCTCAGATATCCAGCTACCTGACTGGTGCCCTGAGAAGAGCTGAGAGTTGTACAAGGTATTACTGTAACAATTGTTGAGACAGGAATTTGGTAATGAGAAAATGATAAAAAGATTACATAAAATACAATGATATTTTACCCTATGTTATGGAAATTGAAAAAGAGGTAACTGGAACAACATTGTCCATTGTCTGAGCGTAGTCTGGAAAACCAGGTGATCATATGTCATCGTCCTTTAAATAAATTGGCAGAATCAAAATGTGGATTTAATGCCACTGTAAATTGCACCATGGAAACTAAGAAAGCATTGTCAGGACTAACCCATGTGGCCTATATGGGAAAGGGGAGATATTGCTTAACCACCACAGTGAAGGAGTACCAGTATGGACATAAACGGACTTGTCCGGTGAGCAACAGTCAACCCAGAAGCCATTGCAAGCTGGAACAACAGTCGAAGATGCTACAAGATGAGATTGACAAGATAAATGATTCTACCTGGCCGGAGGACTTATGGAACTGGGGGTCAGACGAGCAGATACACCCCTGGTTTAGAATTATCTCCCATGTTCTGATAGTGGTTTTGGGTATCATGTTGTTGGATGTGACAAACTTAATGTGGCAGTTTAAGAAATTAATTAGGCAATGCAAGAGGATGTATGAACACAGGTTGGACAGCTACCCGAAAAGCAATTAGTGTTCGAACTTGCTTTGTAAAAGGAGGGACAATTAGTTATGCCATAAAAGGGGTAATTGCATAACCTTTTCATATATACTTAAAGTGAGCAAATGAATGATCAATGTACTTTATGAAATTGTATTATGTTTGTACAATCGATTATGTAACAGTGATGCTTAATTGAGATGGTAAATGTACAAGTGTACCATCTTTTATGTTGTAAACAAGTATTTGAAGCCCCTGCAAAACTTATGCCTTTACAGAGTTCCCGCTGCCCCCTTGTGATCTAAGCAGGCGACGTATTGAGTGCGACCCCTCCGGGTGTTGAAGGCTGTTTCTAGACAATAGAGACCATTAAAGGCACCTACGTGGGATAAAGGGAAGGATTCCAAAAAGGGTTTTGAAGAATCAAGAGGGGAAAATGTGGGAACAGAATTTTAGGATTTTAAGAACAGAATTTATGGGGACATTTAAGCTGAGATTAATCAATCATGTATTGCTAGCTTGGCCTTGCGGCTGGTACAGCGCAATGGCAGGAAAGATATTATGCTTCAATGACTACTTTAAATACCTCTCCCCTCCACTTACGATGATATTGTGTTATCATGGTATGATAAAAGGAGGGATTGCTGGAGAATTTTCTGAGCTTTGCTAATTATTACTTAACTTTGTAGAAATAGAAAAACAGGACGCAGCTTTTAGTTCACCTAACCAATGGTCAGGAAATGTAGACAGAGCAACTGACCACAATCATCTGGCTAAGGAAGGGACAGAGCTCTTGATGGATTTTGGGGAAGTGAACGCAGACTGTTCGTTACTGACTCTTCCGCTTTTATCATGTTTGTGCAACCTAGCCAGAAGTAACAGCCAAATATAGTACCTGGAGTGTGTACGTTAAATAGGGAACAATAGCTTGTTATGCTCAAACTAACGCTCTACTGACCTCGGACTTTGCAAAGGGCACAGAGCTGCAGGTGGTCTTGTGGTTGTCCTGTGGTTTATGCTTAATTGTGAAACTGCTAGCTCTGCTTCTTTTATACTATATAAGTCCACGACGATTTGTAGCTCTGCGGAGTAGCACTGGACCGCCTTTAGGTAAGGTGTGCTCCCCCATGATATCATGCAATAAAGTGTTTGTTCTCAGCGTCTGAGTCCGGAGAATTTGTTCAACAATTGGGCACAATCTGGATTTTCTCCAACAAAGATACATTAGGGACATTTAAGCGACTCTTGGATAGGTACATGGATGATAGTAGAATGAAGGGTAGGTAGGTAGCTTGATCTAAGAGTAGGTTAAAGTTTTGGCACAACATCGTGGGCGAAGGGCCTGTACTGTGCTGTACTGTTCTATGTTCTATGTTCTATTCAATCAAGTCATGGCTGATTTTCTGCCTAACTGGATCGAGCTGTTTCAGCTCAGAAAGCATTAATACCCTTTCCGAACAAATTTCTACCAATGATCAGAATTAATGTCGCTGCCAGTTAACACTGGGGAATCCCTTCTATACACCTCTCCGCCTCTCTAGCTCTCATTCCTGATTAAAGACATTTTTCCTTAAAACTAACATCTTTGACCAAGCATTTGGTCATCAGCCGTCATCTCTCCTCATATGGGTTTGGTGTCAGATTTTGTTTATTATGGACCCTGTGTCGTGTCTTTGGGACTTTTGTTCCTCGCCTTCTCCCTTTCCCTCCCTCTCTGTCTCTGTCTCTGTCACTGTCTCTGTCTCTGTCTGTCAGTCTCTCTCTCTCTCTCTCTCTCTCTCTCTCTCTCTCTCTCTCTCTCTCTGTTTCTCCCTCCTTCTCTATCTCTGTTTCTCCCTTTCTCTCTGCATGTGACTTCCCTCTCTTTCTGCCTCTCTGCCTCTCTCTCTCTTGCTCTCTCTCTGTCGCACCCTCTTTCTCTGTCTCTCCCTCTCTCTCTGTTTCTTCGCCTCAGTCCATGACTCTGTCTGTGTCTCTCTCACATCATCTTTCCCTCTCTCTCTTTTCATCTGTCCCTTCCTCTCTCTCTCCGTGCAGAACAATGCTTTCAGCCATTTCTTGGTTAATTTTGAACCAGAAGCTCTTTTCTTTAGAAGCACAGAAAATTGAAGGTACACAAAGAAGTCACTTGGACCATTCTGTCTGTGCCAGCCAAAAAAACGAAGGACCTATTCTAATCCCACCTTCCACAGTAGCCCTGCAGATTACGGAAATTGAGGTTAATATCCATACTTCTTTTGAATGAGTTGAGAGTCTCTACCTCAACTACCCTATCAAGCAGTCGGTTCCAGACTATTGCCACCCTCTGGGTGAAATGGTTTTCCCTCATCCCACCTCTAAACTTTCTACCAATCACTTTGAACCTATGATCCCTCGTCACTGTCCTCTCTGCGAAGTTGAAAAGACCCTTCACCTCCACTCTATTCATACCACTCAAAATGTTGTACATTTCAATCAGATCTCGCCTCAGCTTTCTCTGTTCCAATGAGAACAACCCCAGCCTATCCAATCTTTCCTCATAGCTGAATTTTCCAGTCTCGGCAATATCCTCATAAATCTCCTCTGTACCCTCACTAGTGCATTAGTTCCAGTGTTTGAAACCCTTCAATTCTTTCTATGATTTCACTAATTTAACAGTGAGATTGAAAGGGTATTTCACCGCCTTCTTCAGCTCCTGTCTTCATTTAGTCTGGGTCACAGTGTAAATACACGTGTCGGTGCAGCAACTGAGAAGCTGCAGCATCTGTGATGTCTGTTGCGTGATAAAGAGAGGGTCAGTGTTGGAGGAATAATACTGAATATTTGCAATTCGTCTATAAATGATAAACACAACCCTAGTTATCCATAACAGTATAAAACTGCCGGATACACTGAAGAGTAAAATAATTGATTTTCTGCGATTCTCCATCTCTGGGTCCTTGTGATTCTCTCCATTGCTATGGCCCCGGAATCCCCTGCGGACTTTACTGGAGAATAAAATCCGTCTGACAGTCAGAACATTGAGCAGTAAAATCAGGAAGTCCAGGACATAAGGGGTTAAGATGAGGTCAAACAATTGAAATCTCCCCCATATGGGGGAAGCATGGCAGCTTGGCATATAATGACAACACATGGGAATATTATCAGTAATGTAAAATTGTTCCTGTGTAAAGTACCAGGGGACAGACTCTAAACAACCCATCACACCCACTGTTCCGACAATTGCAGCAGCAGTTTTCTGGTTGCAATATTTTGTTTTCAGCTTCTCACAACAAATGGCTACAAATCTATCAAAGGTGAAAGTGACTGTGAGCCAGATAGAGATAACTGGCGTTCTGCTTTCAGCAGCCACAATGAGAGAGCACATAGAAGTAATTCTCAGGAACAAATAAGGGAAATAAATTAAAGCAATCCAAAGCAATATGGAAAGAGTCATAACGACCAGCAGATCAACCACTGCCATTCCCACCCGGTAGACAGTGATACATTTGGAGAGACCGCACTTCAAGGATCACAATAGCCACCAAGTTAACTGGAAGAGAGAGAAAAGGAAGCAGAGAAATTACTGATCAGACCTGGAGACAAAGCATGTTTGAAGGATCTAGGCTGAAATTTCCAGCTTTGTTGTTGCATCGAACAGGGACCTGGGCATTGCTTTGCCACAGTGAAATGTTTGAAAACACAATTATTCATACTGAATTGGGAAATTGATACAGAAAATGAATAAATACAGCACCGAATCTACTGGAAGTACTGAGTGATTATACATTGCCAGTGGAGAAAGGAGCAGGGGTTTTACAGGGATTTGATCCAATGGCGTAATTGGGAATTTGTCTCCAGACTGTTGGTTGGGAAGGTTTTTGTGGAGAGCGGGATGTGTAGCTGGTTTGTTGCTCTGGGTTCAGAGAACCAACAGGGACTGTGACCAAATAGGAAAAGGCTGAAAACTGCAGCGCTGAGTTTGAGTATCAGCCATGATCAATAATGGCAGACCAGTCTCGAAGGGCTGAATGGCCTCCTCGTGCTCCTATGTTGCTCTATTCCTCGCAGGTTGGACGAGGCAGCTGGAGATGGAGCCAGTGAGTGTGATTGGGAGGGTGAGAAGGAAAAGGACATTTTGGAGCTAATGGGAGAGAGGATCAGATGGTTTGGGCAAGTGAATAAACAAAAGCAATGGATGGGAGGTTGAAATTCACAGGGAGAGACTGCAGCAGAGTGTTAAAGCAAAGCTAATCCATAGAACCCAGTAACACAACTCAATTAATACATTTAAACAACAATCGCTGTGGCTATTGGTGTTGGAGAACAGTTCATTGTTTATAAAATATAGTCAATATATTTAGTTTGTACAGGCAATTAAATATAAATTTAAATATTTTTCTGATATCAGCCTCGCTTTTTATTGAATTCTGCAGTCACCGAGATTTTAAAGTATAGTATTTGCATCATGAATTACCATCAGTGAAGAACTGATTCTATTCTGTTCATTCAGTCACGAAGTAAGGAATAGGCACTTCCTACAAAACAAAATGAGGACCTTACAGAAATAAACACAGAGGATCATGTCCAATAGGAAAATGAACACAATCTGACAACTGACAACTTCAACTCACAGTTTCTCTATCTAATTGTTCTGGACATTCCAGCACTTTATGATCGTGAATTATTTACACTGCTGCTTCTTTCTCATTCTCTTCACTTCTGCCTATCTCTTTACCTTGGTTTCGTTCTCCCTACTCCTTTTCTCCTTCCCTATCTCTCTGGAGTACTCAGACCCTGCAAACGTAGCTCATGATACTTTTCATAAGCGATTTATTCCTAAAATTCTGCGCCTGTGATTTTTTTTTCATCTGCCCCAGGTTCAATGATTCTATTCTCAGAGTCAGCTTGTTCAATGGTGAAATCTCTGTGAATATATTAATGTTTCGAAAGAACACTCAAGTTTCTACCTGCTCACCTACACTCTTCACTTCATCTACAATGCATGGAATAAACAGGATCGAAAGCTTCTTCCAGACAAACTTCACAATCGTTGAAATTCAGTCTCCAGGAATTATAAAGGAAACCGATCGAATGTGGGATTGTTTAATTAAAAAAGCACCAACATCAGTGCTGCAGCTGATAATCTGCAGATAAATGGAAAGACTCCTGATTCCAACGATAGAGTGTAAAGCAATGAAACATCACATCAATACTTTCCATTTTACAATGTAGTCCAGTGACAGTGAAGGCTCCATAGTGAAGCAGAGAATGAGATGTGAAATTGTCAGCAGCAAACTCACTTCAGTAGCCAGACCTCTGAAGCAGCGTCAGATTCTCAGAGAATGAAATAATATTAGATAACAGTGATAACCAATAAATACATTGAAATCCCAGTTAAACTGAGCCATGTTATTGGGGAGGGAGGTCATTGTGCTGTCCTCTTTAAACACTGAGACCGTGAGATGTCTCGTTATCAATCACTGAAAAAGAATCATAAAAAATATTCCAGGTATCCTTATATTTGATTCATGAAACTGTTAAACACTCCTAATGTTCTAATTCTTGATCATAACCGAAAAATGTCATTCAAATACATTAAATAAACAGAATAATCCAGCAATAATGTCAGGGTTAATTAAACCAATTCCATTAAAGGCATAATACAACTGCTGCAAGACTGTAAGAGTGGACAATGAGGAGATTCCATCAATAAATTGCTGGGAAAGAGCAGGTGGCTCTGTAATACACAGAGTGAGAAATAATACCACGTACAGCAGCACAGTTAACAAAGATTTGCACCATTAACAGCTGAGATACTGGCTTACCAAAAACTCCAATTGCTGCAAGTACTGGATAGTAAATATCTTCTTTCTGATAGATTACTGGATGTCCCATTTCTGTGAGAAGCAGAGGCTTCTATTAGCCTGGAATCCAAAGCTCTAGCAGGCCCTCTGAGCTGATCCATTCCAATGTGTCCTGATTTATACAGGGGATAAATCTCCACTAACACTGTTATACGCCTGATCATTGCTATTAGTTACACTCACCTGACCAAACATATTGCATCAACAGCTTTGACTCTGATGTAAATAATGTGGTGGATAAAATAGTATCATTTCAATGTCAATGACATTTCCTTAGTATGACCTCTATCGTGAATAAACCTGAATCTGTACTTATACTGGACGGGTGGTACAAGTATGAGTGGCGTCATTTACATTTTCCATATTATTGCATTGACCTTGTTCAGTCTTGGCATTTACATTGTAAATATAATTGATCTGTCTCTGGTGTACACTGAATTCAGGAAAAGAAAAACAATTCTGTATCGCTACATCTTTGTCTTTTTCCAGGCAAATTGTGAACTTTGAGTCTCTAATTCAGGACCATGTTCAGGGTTACAGCCTAGAAACTACTGTGGGTGATATTAGGGGACAGACACTATGCACTTCAATTGGGGACGCTGATGCATAGTGATAATATCAATGGGCTAGTAATGCAGAGGCCCGACCTAATGGCCTGATGACTGGGGTTCAAATCACACCATGGCAGCTGCTGGAATTTAAATTCAATTAATTAATAGAAGTCTGCAATTGAAAGTTGGTCGCTGTAATCGTGCCATAAAACTATCATTGATTACTGTAAAAACCCATTTGGTTCGCTAATTCCTTTCAAAGAAGGAAATCTGCCATCCTTACCAGGTCTGGCCTAATGTGGCTGCACACCCAGAGCAATGTGGCTGACTCTTAACTGCCCTCTAAAACGGCCCAGCAGGCTGTCAAGGGAAAAAGATGCTGACCTTGCCAGCGGAGTTCACATCACATGAAAGAATAAAATAAATTCTTCTCTCTGCTATTTCACTGCAGATAGTTACCTCTTTATTCTACAGTGGTTAATGAATCCGGTAAAATTACAACTGTGCCAACTCCTGATTCCTTTCCTGCAGTTCACTGCTGACCAGACATCCAAATTCCACCTTCCCTCAATATCAACTGCTCCAAATCCCTGCTTCCATGTTCAACCCTCACCAAGTCCATCTCGTCCAACATCTTTAGTGTAATTGACCTGCATTGACTTCCAGTCCTCGAAGTACTTACATTTATAATTCTTACCATTGGGTTAATATTCTTTCATGTCCTCACCACTCCTCATATCCAGCCACTCCTCCGCACCTGCTGCAAACCCATCCGTGATCTCCCCATATATCTGACATTACTATCTTTCAGTGGGACTTCCCCGCCTGGTTCCAATTTTACTGATCTGATTGAAACCAGATTATCTCCAGCAATGGCCTCTCTTCCCACACCAGCACTATTACCTCTGGAGTCCGAGAACGTTCTATTCTTGTTCCCTCCTCTTCCTCATCTACACCCTGCCCACTGGCGAAATCATCTACAGATACGGGGTTAGTTTCCACATGTGTGCTGACAACACCCAACTCCAGCTCTCCATCATCTCTTTCAACCCTCGACTGCCTCTGTGTTATCAGACTCTAACAGTCTGTTATCCATGAGCTGCAATATCCTCCAATTAAACATGGGGCACAGTGAAGCCTCTGCCTTTTGCTTCACACCCTTGTCATTGATTCCATCGTCATTCCTTGCTGTTGCATCGGGATGAATCTGGCGTTGAGCAAAATATGACCCTTATTCATCCCTGAACTGAGCTTCTGACCTGATGTTATCTCCATCAAAAATGTCGCCTCCTTCCACCTCCATAACAGGGCCTCTGTCCCTGTATCAGCCCATCAGGCACCGAAAATACTCATTCACTCATCTGTGAAATATTATAAGGCTACTAAAAGCCACTAAATAGAGTACTCATTGTTAAATTCTATTTATTATAAACTACCAGTTGACTTATTATTATAAACGAACATTTAGCTTCATTAAAACCTGACTTAGTAGCATGGCAAAGTGAGGCAACTTAGAAAATAGGGCACAGTTTCGGCAAGAGGTCAAGGGAAAGTAATTCTGGGAGATCATGCCAAGTTTTAAAATGCTTACTGGCAGTGCAAGGGTGAGACATTGAGAGCAGAGAGTGGAAACAGCTTCTGTGTAAATATGCCTTGCAATGAGACAAGGAACCTCGAATTGCGAACGTATTGAGATACAGCAGTCAACACAAAGAGGTACGACATGCACAAATCCAAAAGGCTATCAACCATCACAAAATGAACCTTGGTTAGTTCACAAAGACATCCTTTAATACAAAAGTAATCACTGGTAGGGAGAGAGAGAGTGAGTGAGAAAGAGGTGGGGGAGGGACACGTGATTGGTGGAGTCAGCTCTAGTTCAATAGTCAGATGTAATGCAGCCCCACAATGTCGAATATCCACTTTGCACGCCATGAATTCTCTCATCCTTTCAAAGGTTGGTCGTTCATCCTGCGAGCAGAATCTTTACACGAGGGACCCGGAGAGCAGTTAGCTCAACCCCTGGACCCCTCTGGCACTACTGCAACAGCTGTGGAATATTCATCCCCATCTCTGTTCCCCACCCCACACCAACCAGGCAGTGAATGGATTCCCGGATAATCGAATTCCCGCAACAACTCACCCATCTGCACCCCATGTCCCACCCACCTGCTCCAGAAATCGAAAGAAATAATAAGTAAAAATTCTGAATTATTTAATTGAGAACGGTTCGATGCCACTGCAGTTAAATAGCTTCCTCATGGGCACGGGACTATCTGAGGTGGGGGAGGGCGGCTTGTAGCTGCAGAGGTGCAGTTCGGATCTTCAAAAGTACTTGAACAAGATGTGTTGCATGGAGGCGGAGCCCGTTTTATCCAGCCCAATATCCCATGAGTACATCATTCAGCTTTCTTTTTTACTGCTCGTGATTTTTTTTTCTGACAGCCGAAAGGGGATTTTTCATTTTGAATCATCAGTTCTGCGGTTGTGTAGGCATCGCTAGCATGGCCTAGTATTTATTGCTCATCTCTAATTGCCATTGAGAAGATAATGATGAAGTGCCTGCTTGAACTGCTGCAGTCCATGTGGGTAGGTACACCCACAGTGCTACCCGGGAGGGAGTTCCAGGATACTGGCCCAGTCTCCTAGTTATTCAATTCACCAGGACATTGGTCCCAGCTCGGTTTAAGTGGAGCCCGGCCCAGTGGAACAGCTCCATCTTTCCCCAGTACTGGTACCAGTGGTCCAGGAAGGGTAACACCTGTCTTTCACGCCACTCAGTCACACCCACATTTACCCTTCTAATCTAGTTGTCTCTGTGACAATTTGCCAGCTGGTAAATCTAGGGATCAGCTGAAAATGTCCAAACTGAGATTGATTGATTTTTGTTCGACTCAGGAATTAAGGGTGAGAGAACTAAGGCAGGGAGATGGGTTTAAGACCCAGATCAGCTGAGATGCCATTGAATGGGGAACATGATCAAGGAGCTGTATGGCCTCGTCCTATTCTTATAACAGAGAGAGAGACGCAGAGAGAATAAATGAGTAGGAACGTTGGAAGTGGTGGAATCTATGTGTTTCTACTGCTTTGGGAACAATGTTGACCATTAATAAAGTGTTCTGTTCACACACCAACATATTCCTGTTGATCAATAAACACGGATCTGTGATAAAAACAACTGAAATCAGGTTCCAGTGAAATGTGAATTTTTGACCTCTGCTTTCTAAGTCCAGTGCTCTAACCTACAAGCTATTAAACCACCTGCCCTGCAAAATCCTATTTTAATGCTTAATGTTTTTAAGAAGAAGCTGAGGTCGAAACACATCTTCATAATCCTTCATCACCAACCAATCGAAGATTAATGCATTACAAAAGGAAACCATTCAGTCCATCCTCCCTGTCCTGTCTCTTTGGAAGACCGATGCAATTTCTCCCACTAGCCCCCTTGCTCTTTGCCCATAGACCTGCGAATGTTTCATTTCCACTATTTATCCAATTCCCTTTTGAAACTTGCTGTTCAAATCAGCAATTCAGGATAAACTTTTTTCCCCAGAGAGCGCTGAGAATGTGAAACTCGCTACCACAGTTTAGTGGCTGAGGTGAATAGTACCGATGCATTTAAGGGGAAGCTGAATAAACACAAGAAGGAGAAGGCAATGGAAGGATGTGTTGATGAGGTGAGATGGAGAGGAGGCGGAGGAGGCACCTGTGGAGCATTAACACCAGCACGGACCAGCTCTGCCAAATGGACTGTTCCTATGTAATTCACAACAACAGTATAAAATTTAAAAAAGCTCCTCATCTCCCCTCTCACTTGCTCTTTGCCCAATTATTGCTAAGAGCTGAAAGATGAGAGTAGAGTAAATAATATGTTTCAGCCAGCACGGGCATGAGGGGCTGAATGAGCTCGTGCTATGCGAAAATGCTTGCATGTTTCTATATTCAGTCTCTGTCTTCTTGTTACTGAGAGAGTGGGAAGGTGTCAGAGAGAGACAGGCAGAGATAAGAGCAAAACGTTGAGTTGGAGAAAGCCTCTTGCTCCTGGGTTGGCCTTGGAGCTGTTTAGTATTTAAATTGGAATCATTTACCATCTGATGGTGAATATAAAACCTGAACTAAATACATCCCGTCCCGAGTGAAAAATGAACACACACCAGCGGTTTGTAAGAACAATGCTCTAAGCCATTGAGTTACGGAGTAACCTGCTGCATTCACCAGTTACTGCGGTATGTCTGACGAATTAGGTGTGCATAACTTTAAACACTGATTGTCACAGAATCACTGAAATCTTGCAGCACAGAATAAAGACATCATGTCCACGCTGGCTATCCAAACAAGCAATTTAACTAGTGCGATACCGCATCATCTCCTCATAGCCCTGCAACTGATTCCTTTTCAGACAAAAATCTAATTCTCTCTTGATTGCCCCGATTGAACGTGCCTCCACCAAACCCTCAGGTAGTGCATTGTGGAGATACGATAATAACAGATCCACTCAGTTACTCTCTCTGTGGAGACACAGGAATAACAGACCCACGTAGTGACTCACTGTGGAGATACCATCATAACAGACCCACTCAGTGATTCTCCCGGAGGAGATACTATAATAAAAGAACCACTCCGTCACCCTCCCGTTGGAGATGCTACAGCAAAAGACCAACTCCGTGACACTCCCTGTGGAGATAGAACAATAACAGATCCCCTCAGTGACAAAACCTGTGGTGATACTAACATAACAGAACAACTCAGTGACTCTCCCTGTGGATATACTAGAATAACCGTCGCACTCTGAGGCGACACAATGGCACAGTGCTTAGCATAGCAGCCTCACAACTCCAGTGACCAGGGTACTGCCTGTGCGGAGTTTGCAAGTTCTGCCTTTGACTGCGTGGATTTCCACCGGGTGCTCCGAAACAGAGACGCCCCACTCTTCCGTTTACTCCGGAAACAGACACCACCCCCAATCCCTGTCACACTGGAAACAGACCCGCCCCCACTCCTCCATTGTCCTGGAAACAGACACCTCCCCCACTCCGCGTCACCCTGGAAACAGAAAGTGCCCCCACTCCCCGTCACTGGGAAAGCAGACAGCGCCCCAACTCCCCGTCATTATGGAAACAGACCCTGCCCACACTCCCCGTCACCCTGGAAAAAGACCCCGGCCCCATTCATTCATCACAATGGTAACAGGCCCCGCCCCCACTTCCAGTCAACCTAGAAACAGAACCCACCCTCAGTCCTCCACCACCTTGGGAAGAGACGCCGCCCCCCACTCCCGAAAACTTTGGAGATAGACCCCGCACCCACCCAACGACAACCTAGAAAGAGATCCCGCCCACACTCCCCGTCTCTCTGGAAACAGACCCCAGCCTAACTCACTGTCACCGGGAAAACAGACCCTGCTCGCACTCCCTGTTACCCTGGAAACAGACCCGCCCCCACTCCTTCATCGCCCTGGAAACAGACACACCCCCACTCTTCCATCACTCCGGAAACAGACACCACCCCCAATCCCCGTTACCCTGGAAAGAGACCCCGCCCCACTCCCCGTCACCCTGGAAACAGACCGCCCCCAGTCCTCCGTCGGCCTGGAAACAGAGACATCCCCCATTTCGCGTCGCCCTGGAAACAGACACCGGCCCCACTCCCCATCACTTGGGAATCAGACCCAGCCCTATCTGCCCATCAGTGGGGAAACAGACCCCGCCCACACTCCCCATCACCCTGGAAACTGACCCCGCCATGAATCTTTCATCACCCTGGTAACTTGGCCCGTCTCCACTTCCAGTCAACCTGGAAACAGACCATCAGTCCTCCGCTCCTTGTAAACAGACCCCGCCCCACTCCTGAAAACCTTGGAGATAGACCCCGCCCCACTCTCCATCACCCTGGAAACAGATCCCGCTCCCATTCCCGTCACTTGGAAAACAGATTCCGCCGCCACTCCCTGTCACCCTGGAAACAGACCCAGCCCCAACTCCCCATCACCGTGGAAACAGATCCCTCACCCATTCCTCACTTGGAAAACAGACCTTGCCACCACTCCCCGTCACCCTGGAAACAGACCACGCCCCCACTCCTTCATCACCCTGGTAGCAGGCCCCGCCACCCCTTCCAGTCAACCTGGAAACAGATCCCACCCTCAGTCCCCGCCCACATTGGAAACAGACCCCCACCCCCACTCCACAAAACCTAGGAGACAGACCCCGCCCCCACTCCACTAAACCTAGGAGACAGACCCCGCCCCCACTCCACTACACCAGAGAAAGAGACCCAGCTCCCACTACCCATCATCCTGGAAACAGATCCCGCTCCCACTCTCCTCACTTGGAAATCAGACTCCGCCGCCACTCCCCATCACCCTGGAAACAGACCCAGCCCCCAGTCCCCATCATCGGGGAAACAGACCCCGCCCCCACTCCTCCATCATCCTGGAAAGAAGACCCGTCCCAACTTACAGTCACCTTGGAAACAGACCCACCCTCAGTCCTCCGTCACATTGGAAACGGACCCCGCCCCCACTTCCAGTCACCCTGGAAACAGGACCGACCCCTACTTCCCGACACATTGGAAATAGACCCAGCCCCCACTCCACCATCCCACTGGAAACAGTCCCCGCCCCGACCCCTCCGTCACCCTGGAAACAGAGCCCGTCCCGAATCCCCATCACCCTGGAAGCAGACACCACCCCCACTCCCCATCACTGGAGAAACAGGCACCACCCACACTCCCCATCACTGGGGAAACACACCGCTCCCACACTCCCCGTTACCCTGGAAACAGATCCCGCCACCACTCCCCTCACTTGGAAAACAGACTCGGCCGCCACTCCCCGTCACCCGGGAAACAGACAACACCCCCATTCCCCTTCATCAGGAAACAGACCCCACACCCACTCCTCCACCACCCTGGAAACAAGGCCCACCCCCACTTACAGTCACCGTGGAAACAGACCCCAATCCCAGTCCTCCGTCACAATGGAAACAGATCCCGCCGCCACTTCCAGTCACCCTGGAAACAGACCCGGCCCAGACGCCCCATCAGCCTGGAAAAAGACCCCTCCCCGCTCTTTTGTTGCCCTGGAAACAGACACATCCCCCACTCCGAGTCACTCTGGAAACAGACCCGCACCTACACTCCCGTCAACTGGGGAAACAGACCCCGCCTCCACTCCCTGTCACCGTTGAAACAGACCCCATCCACACTCCCCGTCACGCTGGAGCAGATCCGTCCGCACTCCCCGTCAGTGGGGAAAATGACCCTGCCTCCAATCCACAACACCCTGGAAACAGACACCACCCCCACTCCCCATCACTGGGGAAGCAGGCACCGCCCACACTCCCCGTCACTGGGGAAACAGACCGCTCGCACACTCCCCGCTACCCTGGAAACAGACCAGCCCCCAATCCCCATCACCCTGGAAACCGATTTCACCGCCACTCCCCTCACTTGGAAAAATACTCCGCCAGCACTCCCCGTCATCATGGAAACAGACCCCGCCCCCATTCTCCGTCATCGGGAAACAGACACCACACCCACTCCTCCACCACCCTGGAAACACGACCCGCCCCCACTACCAGTCACCGTGGTAACAGACACCACCCCCAGTCCTCCACCACAATGGAAACAGGCCACGCCGCCACTTTCAGTCATTCTGGAATCAGACCCGGCCCCCACGTCCTGTCAGCCTGGAAAAAGACCCCTCCCCGCTCTTCTGTTGCCCTGGAAACAGACACATCCCCCGCTCCACGTCACTCTGGAAACATACCCATCTTCCACTCCCCGTCACTGGGAAACAGAATCCGCCCCCACAACCGTCACTGGAGAAGCAGACCCCTTCTACACTCCCGTCATTTGGGAAACAGACCCCGCCTCCACTCACTGTCACCCTTGAAACACACCCCAATCCACACTCCCCGTCACCCTGGAGCAGATCAGCCCGCACTCCCCATCACTCTGGAAACAGACCCCACCCCCACTTACCATCACCAGGGAAACAGACCCCGCTCCCACTCCTTTGTCGACCTCGAAACAGAACCGCCTTCACTCCTCCGTCCCTCTGGAAACAGACCCCGCCCCGACTCCTCCGTCACCCTGGAAAATGACCCCGCCCCTACTCCCTGTGCCTCTGGAAACAAACCCCGCCCCCACTCACCGTCACCGGGGAAACAGTCCCCGCTCCCACTCCTTGTCACTTTGGAAACAGACGCGCCCCCACTCCTTCATCTCTCTTAGAGCAGACTCCGCCCCCACTCCTCCGTCGGCCTGGAAACAGACCAGTCCCCACTCTTCCATCACTCTGGAAACAGACACCACCTCCAATCCTCATAACCCTGGAAAGAGACCCCGCCCGACTCCCCGTTACCCTTTAAACAGACCGGCCCCCACTCCTCCCTCGTCCTGGAAACAGACACCTTCCCCACTCAATGTCACTCTGGAAACAGACTCCGCTTCCAATCCCCGTCACTTGGGAGACAGACCACGCTCCTGCATTTTGTCACCCTGGAAACAGACACCACCCCCACTCCCCGTCATTGGGGAAACAGACCCCGCCTACACTCCCTGTCACCCTGGAACCAGACCCCGCCCCCACACCCCGTCACGCTGGGAACAGACCCCGCCGCCACTCCTCCGTCACCCTGGGAACAGGCCCCGCCCCAACTTCGAGTCAACCTGGAAACAAACCCCACCCTCAGTCCTCCACCACTTTGGAAATAGACTCCGCCCCCCACTCCCCAAAACCGAGAAAACAGACCCCGCCCCCACTCCACGTCACCCTAGAAAGAGACGCAGCCCCCAGTCCCCATCACCCTGGAAACAGCTCCCGCTCCCACTCCCCTCACGTGGATAATAGAATCCGCCGCCACTCCCCGTCACCCTGGAAACAGACCCCGCCCCCAATCTACATCATCGGGGAAGCAGATCCCGCCCCCACTCCTCCATCACCCTAGAAACAAGACCAGCCCCCATTTCCAGTTAACTTGAAAACAGACTGCCCCCTCAGTCCTCCGTCACATTGGAATCCGACCCTATCCCCACTTCCAGTCACCCTGGAAACAGGAGTGGCCCGCACTTCCCGACACTATGGAAACAGAGCCCGCCCCCACTCCTCCATCGCCCACGAAAGAGACTCTACTCCCACTCCTCCGTCTCTCTGGAAACAGACCACGCCCCCACTCCCCATCACCCTGGAAACAGTCCCCACCCCACTCCCTCATAACTCTTGAAACAGACCCTGCCTGCACTCCCCGTCCCTCTGGAAACATACCCCGCCCCCACTCCCCGTCATTCTGGAAGGAGACCACGCCTGCACTCCTCCATAATCCTGGACACTGACCCCTGCCCCGACTCCTCCGTCACTGGGGAAACAGGCCCCGCTCCAATTCCTCTGTCACTCTGGAAACAGACCCCGCCTCGACTACTCCATCACCTTGGACACGGACCCCGGCTCCACTGCTCCGTCACTCTGGAACCAGGCCCCGCCTCCACTCCTCTGTCACTCTGGAAGCAGGCCCCGCCTCCTCTCCTCCATCACCTTGGAAACAGACCCCGCCCTCTCACTCTGTCCATGTTGATAGGCCCCGCCCCCGCTCTGTCTCTTTGGTGACCGGCTCCGCTCCTGCTCTGTTTCCATGGTGGCAGGCCCCGCCGTCTCTGTCTCCATGGTGAGAGGCCCCGCCCCCGCTCTGTCTCCATGGTTAAAGGCCCCGCCCCTGCTCTGTCTCCACGGTGACAGGCCCCGCACCCGCTCTGCCTTCATGGTGGCAGGCCCCGCCCCCACTCTGTCTCCACGTTGACATGCCCACCCCCTCACTGTGTCCATGGTGCCAGGCCCCAGCCCCGCTCTGTCTCCATGGTGACAGGACCCACCCACTCTTGTGATTACTGAATGAATTTAACAATTGCAGTAAAGGGATATTTCAGCACATTCTTCAACTGCTCTCTGAACTGAGTCTGGCTCACGGCGTAAATTGCAGTGTTTGTGCAGCAACTCAGGAGCTGCAACATGAAGCCCAATTCCCACAGAAACAGAGGTAGAAAAACAGACACAGACCCCAAAAGCAACATCCTCCACCAAATCATATACAGCATTAACATCGCCCACAACAGGATAAAATTCCCCGAGATAACTAACAGTAAAATGATGGATTTCCTTCGACTCTCCATGTCGGGATCTCTGCGATTCTCCCCACTGCTGTGAGCCCGGAGTCTCCTGCGACTTCTGCTGCTCACTGAAATGTGCCTGATGGTGAGAGCGTTGAGCAACAGAATCACCACAAATGGGAGCCCCGGTGTTAGAATATTGTGCAGGAACTCGATTGTTGTCCAGACACGAGAGAACCGAACATCCATTGATACAAAACAAAACCAGGGGTCGTTAACCAGCCAATACCAACCTATTAACGTAAAATACCAGAAGATGTTCTTTAAACAGCTCAGCACAGTCACTGTTCCCACAACCACAGTCGCCGTTTTCTCACTGCAATATTTACTCTTCAGCTTCTGGCAGCAAATGGCCACAAATCGATCAAAAGTGAAAGTGACGGTGAACCAGACAGAACAGTCTGTGGCTGTGTAAAGCAGGACGGCGTGGATATTACACACGGGGATGGATTCCAGGAACAGAAACTGTTCCCAATAAACAATGGGAATGTGTCTCAGTAAAAGGTCCAGGATAATGTCCAGTACATCCGCCGCTGACATAGCCACCAGGTAGCGGGTGACACATTTGGAGAAACCGCACTTTCCCCGAGACAGGATCCCAATCGTCAGCAAGTTAACTGTGAGGAAGGGAAATAAACAGAAAAATTATACATCAGGCTGGAGCAAAGTTACCAGTTTAATTGAGGACTTACTGAGACTTATAAATGTGTTCCTGTATCTAGTGATGCATTAAAATGATTAAACCTGAATGAATAAATAGGAAGGTCTGTGATATGGTGGAAGACTGGAGAGATTAAATAATAAAAGGATGATATCACAACTGTTAAACAGAATGTTGATCATAAACCTCCCCTCCCTCCCTCCTTTCCCAGTTTGGTTTAAAAACGGTTCCATCTTTAATCTCTCCCATTTCTGATGAAGGGTCACAGACCTGAAACATTAAACTCCATTTTTCTCTCAACAAACCCTGCCAGACCTGTTGAGTATTTCCAGCATTTTCTATTATTATTTCAGATTTCCAGCATCTGCAGCACTGTGGCCTTGTATAGAGTGTTAAATGTTGAACTGACTGAGAGACTCGGTCTCAATGCCTGTGGTGTGAATTGTTTGTGTGTGTGTGTGTGTGTGTGTGTGTGTGTGTATATGCCTGGCTCATGGCTGGGGTGTGACAAGTGTGTGTGTGTCAGAGAAATAGAGTGTATGTGTGTGTGAGAGAGAGCATGTGTGTGTCCGAGAGAAAGCATGTGTGTGTGTGTGTGAGTTTGTGTGTGCTTATATAACTGGCTCATGGCTGGGGTGCGACATGTGTGTGTGTGAGAGAGAGAGAGAGAGTGTTTATGTATGTGTGAGAGAGAGAGAGCATGTGTGTGTCTGAGAGAAAGCATGTGTGTGTGTGTGTGTGAGTTTGTGTGTGCTTATATACCTGGCTCATGGCTGAGGTGTGACATGTGTGTGTGTGTGAGAGAGAGAGCGAGTGTGTATGTATGTGTGAGAGAGAGCATGTGTGTGTCTGAGAGAAAGCATGTGTGTGTGTGTGTGTGTGTGTGTGTGTGTGTATGTGTGTGTGAGAGAGAGACAGCATGTTTGTGCGTGAAAGAGAGTGTGTGTGTGTTGGAGAGAAAGTGCATGAGTATGTGTCTGACAGAGAGTTTAAGTATGTGTCTAAGAGAGTGCACTTGTGCGTGTGAGAGGGTGTGTCTGTGTGAGGGAGACAGCGTGTGTGTGAGAGAGACCGTGTGTGTGAGTGTGTATGTGAGCGAGAGAGAGCATGTGTGTGTGTGTGTGTGTGTGTCTGAGAGAGTGTGTATACGTGTGATAGAGAGTGTGTTTTAGAGAGAGAGAATGTGTTTCTGGGTGACAGAGCGTGTGTGTGTTTTAGAGAGTATGTTTGCGTGTGTGTGCGCGTGTGTATGTGTGGTGTATGTGTGTGCGCGAGGGAGACCATGTGTGCGTCTGAACTAGAGCGAGAGAGAGTGCGTGTGTGTGCATGTGTGTGTATGTGTGTGCGTGTGCGTTGGGAGAGAGTGTACCTGTGTGTCTGAGAGAGTGTACGTGTGTGTATGCGAGAGAGAGTGCGTGGGTGTGTGTGTCTGTGTGTGCGTAAGAGAGATAATTTGTGTGTGTGAGAGAGAATATGTGTACGTGTCTACGTGAGAGAGCACGTGTGTGTGTGTGAGAGAGAAAGTGTGTGTGTGTGTGTGTGCAAGAGAGACAGTGTGTGTGAGAGAGAGAGCATGTGTGTGTGTAGGAGACAGTGTGTGTGTAAAAGAGATAGTGTATGTATGTAGGAGCGAGCGTGTAAACGTGTGTGTTTGTGCGTGAGAAAGTGTGAGTGTGTCTGAGAGAGACTGTGTGTGCGAGTGCATCTGAGAGTGAGAGTTTGTGTGAGAGAGAGCATGTGCGCGTGCGTGTGAGGGAGAGTCTTTGTGTGCGTGTGTGTGTGAGAGAGAGAGAGAGCATGTGTGTGCATGTGAGTGAGAGTGTGTGTGCCAGAGACTGTGGGTGTGAGTGTGTCCAAGAGTGAGCATGTGTGTGAGAGAGAGAGTGTGAGTTTGCGTGAGAGAGAGGGAGTGAATGTGTGACGGGAGTGTGTGAGTGTGAGAGAGAGAGAGTATGTATGTGCATGTGCGTGAGAGTGTGTGTGGGGGAGAGAGTGTGTGTGTATGCGTGTGTTTGAGAGAGAGCTTGTGTGTGAGTGAGAGTGCATGTGTGTGAGAGTCTGTGTTTGTGTGTGTGTGTGAGACGGAGAGAGTGTGTGTGTTTGTGTGTGTGTGCGTTTGACAGAGCGTGTGTTTTTCTGCATGTATGTGTGTGTGGGTGAGACAACTTGTGTGTATGTGAAAGAGAATGTCTGTGTGTGTCTGAGAGAGAGTGTACGTGTGTATGTGTCTGAGAGGGAATGTACGTGTGCGTCTGAGAGAGTGTACGTGTGTGTGAGAGTGTGTGTGTATGTGTGCTTGTGAGAGAGAAAGAGCGAGAGTGTGTCTGTGTGTGTGTTTGTGTGCGTGTGTCTATGTCTGTGTGTGTATCTGAGATAGAGTGCATGCGTGTGAGAGAGCGTTTGTGTGTGTGCGTCAGCGAGAGAGAATGTGTCTCTGGTTATCAGAAAGAGTGTGCGTGTCAGAGAGGGAGATTGTGTGTGTGTGGCTGTGTGTGTGTGAGACAGATAAAGAGCGTGTGTGTGTGTGTGTGTGGTTTATATGTGTGTGCGAGAGAGGCTGTTTGTGTGTGTGTTGGAGAGAGAGTGTATCTCTGTGTCTGAGAGAGTGTACGTGTGTGCGTGTGAGACAGAGCGTGTGTGTGGCTGAGAGTGTGTGGGTGTGTGTGTGTGTGTGAGAAGGCGGGTGTCTGTGTGTGTGTGTGTTTGAGTGATAGCGTGTGCGTGTATGTGTGTGAGAGAGAGATTGCGTGTGTGTGTAAGAGAGATAATGAGTGTGAGAGAGAGAACGTGTTATCATGCATGTTTGTGACTGTAAGAGAGAGAACGTGTTATCAGGTGTGTGTGTGAGAGAGAGTGAGTGCCTGAGTGAGTTTGTATGTGAGAGAGAGAGTGTGTGTGCGAAAGAGAGCGTGTGCGTGACTGACAGAGAGTGGGTGTATGTGTGTGTGTTTGAGAGAGTGTGTGCGTGAGTGAGGTTGTATGTGAGAGAGAGACTATGTGTGCGAAAGAGAGCATGTTTGTGTGTGAGAGAGAGATTGTGTGTATGCGTGTGTATGTGTGTGTGTGTGTGTGTGTCTGTGAGACAGAGCGTGTGAGAGAGAGAGAGAGTGTGTGTGTGTGTGTGTGGAGTATGTATGTGTGAGACTGTGTATGAGAGAGATGGCGTCTGTGTGTCTGATCGAGACTGTACGTGTGAGTGCATCTGAGGGTGTGTGTGTGTGTGTGTGCGTGTGAGAGAGAGAGTGTGATTGTGTGTGTGTGTGTCAGAGAGAGCGTGTGTGTGAGTGAGAGTGGCAGGCTGTGTGTGTGTGAGAGAGAGAGAGAACTTGTGTGTGCGTGTCTGAGAGACAGTGTGTGTGAGAGAAAGCATGTGTGTGTGTGAGACAGAGCGCGTATGTGTGTCTAACATTGAGTGTGTGTGTGTGTGTGTGTGAGAGAGGGAGTGCGCATGTTCGTGAGAGGCGTGTGCATGTGTGTGTCAGAGAGAGCGATTGTGTGCGTGTGTGTGTGTGTGAAACAGAGAGAGAGAGTGTGTGTGTGTCTGTGTGTTTGTGCGTGTGTGTGTGTGTGGTGTATGCGTGTGTGTGAGAGAAAACATGTTTGTGTGTGAAAGAGAGTGTCTGTGTGTGTCTGAGAAAGAGTGTGTGTGCATGTGTCTGAGAGAGAGTGTAAATGCGTGTCTGAGAGAGTGTTTGGGTGTGCATGTGTGTGTGTGTGTGTGTCTGAGCGAGAGTGCATGCATGTGAGAGAGCGTGTGTGTTAGAGAGAGAGAATGTGCATCTGGGTGTCAGAGATTGTGTGTGTGTTTGAGAGGGAGATTGTTTGTGCGTGGCTGTGTGTGAGTGAGACAGATAGATAGTGTGTGTGTGTCTGTGTGTGCGTGTGACAGAGCGTGTGTGTATATGTGTGTGTGTGTGTGTGGTGTATGTGTGTGTGTGAGAGATAGTGTTTGTCTGTATGTGTTTGTGTGTTGGAGAGAGAGTGTACCTGTGTGTCTGACTGAGTGTGCGTGTGTGCGTGAGAGAGAGCTTGTGTGTGACAGAGAGAGAATGTGTGTGTGTGGCTGAGAGAAAGAACGTGGGTGTGTGTGAGAGTGTGTGGCTGAGAGGGAGCGTGTGTGTGAGTGGGAGAGAGATTGTGCATATTGTGTGTGTGTGTGTGCGTGTGTGTGTGTGAGTGAGAGAGAGCATGTGTGTGTATGTGTTGAGAGAGCGTGTGTGTGTTTGGGAAGGAGAGAGTGTGTGTGTGTGTGTGTGTGTGTTTGAAAGAGACCGTGTGTGTCTGTCTGTGTTTGTTTGAGAGAGAGCATGTGCGTGCATGTGTGTGAGAGAGAGTGTGTGTATGTGCAAGAGAGATAGTGCGTGTGTGAGAGAGGGAACGTGTTATCATGTGTGTTTGTGTGTGTGAGAGAGAGTGAGTGCATGTGTGATAGAGCGTGTGTGTGCGTGAGAGTGAAAGACTATATGTGTAGGTGTGTGTGAGAGGGAGAGTGAGAGCATGTCTGTGCATGTGTGTGAGAGTATGTGTGTGTGTGTGTGTGAAAGAGAGTTTGTGTGAGTGCATATAACTATGAGTGCATGTGTGAGAGAGACTGAGTTTGCGAGAGGGAGCGTGTACGTGAAAGAGAGTGGGTGTATGTGAGTGTGTGTGTGTGTGTGTGTGTGTGTGTGTGTGTGTGTGTGTGTGTGTCTGTGTCTGTGTGTGTGTGAGGCAGCGTGTGTGTGTTTGATAGAGACTCTGTACGTGAGTGCGTCTGAGGGTGAGTAAGTGTATGTGAGAGGGCTGTGTGTGCATGAGAGAGAGTCTCTGTGTGCGTGTGTAAGAGAACGAGAGCATGTGTGTGAGATTGTGCGTGTGTGAAAGAGAGTGTGTGTTTGTAACAGAGAAAGCATGTGTGCGCATGTGTGTGAGAGTGTGTTTGTGTGAGAAAGTGTGTGCAAGAGAGAGCGTGGGCTTGGCTGAGAGAGACAATGTGTGTGAGTGCGTATGAAAGTGAGTGTTTGTGAGAGAGAAAGAGCGTGTGTGTGTGCGTGTGTGAGAGAGAGTGTGATTTTATGTGTGTGTGTGTGTGTATGAGTGTGCGAGAGAGAGAGCACGTGTGTGTGAGGGAGCGTGTGTGTATATGTGTGTGTGTGTGTCTGTGTATGTGTGTGTGTGTTTCTGTGTGTGAGACAGAGAAAGCGTGTGTGTGCGGTATTTGTATGTGTGTGAGAGAGACAGCAAGTGTGTGTGCGTGAGAGAGAGTGTGTGCGTGTCTGATGGAGAGAGTGCAGGCGTGTGTCTGAGGGAGTGTCTACGTGTGTGTGTGAGACAGCGGGTGTGTATGAGAGACAGTGTGTGTGAGAGAGAGCGTGTGTGTGAGAGAGCGTGTGTGTGAGTGTGTGTGTGAGAAAGATAGCATGTGTGCGTGTTTGTGTGAGACAGTGTGTGTGTGAGTGAGAGAGAGAGAGAGTGTGTGTGTGTGTGTGTATTTGTGTGTGGGAGAGAGGGAGAGGGCGAGAGAGATCGCGTCTGAGAGAAAGTGTGTGTGATAGAGAATATGTGTGCGTGTGTGAGAAAAAGCGTGTGTGTGTGTCTAAGATTGAGTGTATGTGCGAGACAGAGAGAGAGTGAGCG